>NC_133666.1:426964082-427066174 GCF_037893015.1 Macrotis lagotis | reverse complement strand
AGCCATTACCCAATTGAAGGACATTTACTGGATTTTCAATTCTTTGCCACCACAAACAGGGCTGCTATAAATATTTTTGTACAAGTAATGTTTTTACCCTTTTTCCTCATCTCTTCAGGGTATAGACCCAGCAGTGGTATTGCTGGGTCAAAGGGTTTGCACATTTTTGTTGCCCTTTGGGCATAGTTCCAAATAGCTCTCCAGAAGGGTTGGATGAGTTCACAGCTCCACCAACAGTGTAATAGTGTCCCAGATTTTCCACATCCCTTCCAACAATGATCATTATCCTTCCTGGTCATACTGGCCAATCTGAGAGGTGTGAGGTGGTACCTCAGAGAAGCTTTAATTTGTATTTCTCTAATAATGACTTAGAGCATTTTTTTCATATGGCTATAGATTACTTTGATCTCATCTGTAAATTGCCTTTGCATATCCTTTGACCATTTGTCAATTGGGGAATGGCTTTTTGTTTTAAAAATATGACTCAGTTCTCTGTATATTTTAGAAATGAGTCCTTATACCTCATAGATCTTTAACAAATATTTGTGCATGTGTACTTGCATGAATGAGTTTATAAATTACAAACAAGACAGGATCAATTATTGAGTTTCATCACTAGTGAGCAAATTCAACCTCTGATTCCATGTTGTCTTCCAGAATAAAAGTGTTTAAATGATGCAGTGGAGGAAAATGAAGCCTGCAGTCAGGAAGACCTGATTTGAATCTGATCTCAGATACTAGCTATGTAACCCTGGGCAAGTTATTTAACATCTTTTTTCCTTAATTCACTGGAAAAGGAAACCACTTGAAACCCTTTCCCAAGAAAACCCCACCAACAGGTTCATGACTAAACAAAAATGACAAAGCTACGTGGAGCATTTATCAATCACTTACTGTATAGAAAAACCTAGATAACCACTGGGATATAAATACAAAGGGAGAAAAAAGAGTGCCTATCCTCAAAGAGATTACAATTCTAATGAGGGAAGACAACACATACAAGGGAGTTACAAAGCAGAAGAATGGAATGGAAACTCCCCATGTGACTGAAGAGTCATAACAGACCCCAGGAGAAGTGAGCATAGGTTTTCATGAAATTATAACCAACTCATCAATCAGAGGAGGGGCAGTAGGGCTGGATGGAAAGTGGAAAAGTCCAGAGAGAGAGAGTAGTGGAGGAAAAAGCAACTCTTCTTCTGATAAAAGTCCTTATCAGTAATCCCACCCTCCCCATTCTTCTTGTCTTCTAGAAGATTTAAGCAATGCTAATTGTACTGAATAACTCTAGTTGAGCTTCTTTTCTGCAATCTCAGTTAGTCTTACATAAAACTCAGACTTGTCATTTAATCAAGTCCCTAGGGGCAGCTAGGTGGCTCAATGGATAGAGCACCAGCCCTAGAGTCAGGAGGACCTGAGTTTAAATTTGGCCTTAGACACATAATAATTACCTAGCTGTGTGACCTTGGGCAAACCACTTAACCCTATTGCCTTTCGAAAACTACAAAGACAAAAAAAGTAAAAGCAAAAACAATTAAGTCCCTTATCACCCACAATTGCTCTGGTGTGTGTCTGGACATGAATTTCTGAGAGACACATGGGTAAACAAACATACCCAAACATGAAAGGTTGGGAAGTGAAAATCTACCAATTTTATTTTTGGAAACCCAGACTTTTTATAGCAAAAACTTATCTCAGGAATGACTGGTTAAAGGAGACCCAGTTTTACAATTTCCTGGGTAAATTTACAATATTTCTTCTTAGAAATCTGCATACTTCTCTATTAAAGAAACCTTTTGCAACCACCTCTGAAGCCACAGATTATCCTAGGTCAGGGTTCACTGGTGAGCCAACAGATCCATACAATGAGCAATAATCCACACATATTTTTGATGGAAAAAGTCACCAAGTATATGTGAATATCACTCCCTGGGGTTGGCCCTCTACAATCCCTGACCAGTATTTAACATGAGCACTTTAGGCTGGGGTAAATCTATAATGGATTAGTTTTCATAATTACCTTAAACTACATATAGTCTGTGACACTGGGTGCTGATGTATATCTCAGGGTGGGCAATCTGCTCAACTTGGATATTATCAGATATTCTGTCTTTAGAATGACCCGGGCAGAAGCAACTAGCATAATGAGAGGGCAATGCTTTTTGCAGAAAATAGAAGGAAGAAAATGAAAATGTCTGAACTTTCAACAAGTAATTTAATGAGGCTATAAGAGGTTATGCTTCAAAATAAAAAGATTAATTCTTAACATGCAAGCAAAAAAGGATTATAGTAATAAACTATAATCAATACAGAGCTTTAGAAAGGAGTCTCTCAAAATGAGGGATACACTTGAAGTGTCAGTAAGCAATAAGCCAGAATAATAGCAAAAATAAGTATAGCCATAACAATCATAATAATAACCATATTATAACTATCATAATAGCAGTAACAGCAACAATAATAGACTGACTTGATCCATCATTTAGCCTCACTTTTACAGGTATAAATTTATAGTTCTTTAACATTTAGGAGCATGACACAGGTAAAAGCAATCAAAATAAGGTGCTATTGAAAAAAATCCACACAGACCATCCTAATAATTTTCTATTTATGTCCATTGATATAACTATTTTCTTGTATGTGCATCTTCTGTGACTGTACAAGCTAGAATAAAGCATTTTTATTCATACCATTAAAGTAAATTATTGGAAGGAAGATAATATTGGAAACAGTATAAATGACCCAACAACTCCTTTTATATTAAAAGTTCTGGGCAATTAACTCTTGGCCCTCTTCACTTCTTGTCTGCTGAAAGTTATAGCATTCAAGATATGATATTGGGTTTACTTTCATTGAAGATTTTGAAATTAGGACAGTGGATAGAGCACTGGCCCTGGAGTCAGAAGTACCTGAGTTCAAATCCAGTCTCAGACACTTAATAATTACCTAGCTGTGTGACCTTGGGCAAAGCCACTTAACCCCATTGCCTTGCAAAAACCTAAAAAAAAAAATTTTTGAAATTAGTCTGAAGTAGCTCCAGGAAACACTTTTTTTTAATTGCATGGATACATTTTTTTCTTTCTGAAAATGGGGGTGAAAGTGAAAATTATGGGATCTTTAATGTTTCTTGGCATCCAAGAATCTTCACTCTAGCTTTTTATAGGAAATCATAGTACTAAGATTCATACAATTCTTTGGTCTATAAAAAAGGCCAGATAGTTATCTAATGACCATAATATTTTTTCTTTTGTTTTTTTAGCAAGGCAATGGGGTTATGTGTTTTGCCCAAGGTCACACAGGGAGGTAATTATTGTCTGAGGCCATATTTGAACTCAGGTCCTCCTGACCCTAGGACAGGTGCTCTATCCACTACACTACCTAGCTGACCTGTAACCATAATTTTTAAGGTATAATCATAGCAATTTGTCTTTTCTTTTAGATTATCATTATCATGTTTATTGTTATCTATATGGATTCTCTCAGAGTCACAGAACTCAAAACTACTGGAAATAAGTCCAGTAAGATTAACTAAGTCCAAGACCCTATTACTCCAAAATCTTAAACAAATTTATTGCCTAGCATGAACATGGCAAGTCAGAAAATGTAATCATCATTGGACCCTGTTTTCCCCATATGTAAGATATGCTAGAATTAAATATCTTTAAGGACTGTAACTAAGGGATCGTTAATTTTCAGTGAACATTTTACACCTTAAAAAGTAGCAATCCTACAAATCAGTTTGCAATTTATATTTTTGTTGATTGTCAACTTAGGAATGTGTTACTAATACAGAATCAACTTAAAAATGCATGTGCATACTTTTTGGTGGGAAGAGAGCCAAATTGTTAAACATTTCCTAGCACATCCCCATATTACTCTATAAACATTGCTTGAATGGAAGTGCAATGTAAGACTCAGAATTAATTCTTCATAATAGTGGAAACTTGTTAACTGTAGGCTAACCAATAATAATAATAATTGATAATAATTGATATATATATCACTTTAATGTTTACAAAGTGCTTAAATTTATTATCTCATTTGACTTTCACAAAGCCCATATCAACAACAATTCTACAAGTTCTTTGATTCTCAGATGAATATGAGCCAAATTTCAATTCCTATTCCCTTTTTCATTTTAAGCAAATAAAAACTGATGTGGGTCCAGCAATAGCCTATTATCTGAGGATCATCTTTATTAAATTTGAAGAGGCTCACCATCAGATGATGAATTTTTTCTGCCATAGTAGCTCCTAAAGACTACTAACATATGAAATGTGTCAGTCTGTAGTAGTGGAGGGAGTATTTACACCAGTGAAATCCAACTCCTTCGAATAAGTAGAGGTAAAGCTGGAATCCACATCTCTGATTGTTCAGACTATTGCTCATTCCAAAACTGCTGTTGATCTGAGTGAACCACAAATGTAAATTTCATGTTCCCATAAAAAATGAATAATATTAATTCATATTCTTTCCTTATAACAACAGTATAAGTATCATTTTTATTTTACATCTAAATGAATTGTATGGTACTGGTAGTTTTCCTCTATATTGATGGGTATATGAGGAGAGACAGGTAGCTATGAACAGTCTATTTACTGTGACCAATATCAGCATAATTCAGAAGATGATACTCCAAGGCCTGACGACCAGACCCCCAGTCCATATATATATATATATGTATATATACATATATATATATATATATATATATATATATATATATATATATGATTGTAGATTGTACAGTGGCAATCACTGAACATACTTTAGGAAGCACTTACAAACTCTCTGCCTATCTGAGTTCCTCTATAAACCCTCAATCTAGAGTTTACAATGTAAAATTCATTAGTGTAAAGCATTTCATAAATTTATCCAGTCTACCTATATTTCCTATTAATATTCTTATCCCCTCCTAAATTTATTTGACCAAAGGAAAACACATCTGCTTTGTAAATTAGAATACATGTACAGAAGGAAATCAGAACTGAAAGTATAGTAGTGTAAAAACTCAATGCCACTCTGTCACTGATCAGTGAAAACCTGAAAAATTGCCACTTCATTCCTTGTTCCTCATCTAGGTATCCCCAAGTCAACAGAGTGATCTTTAAGAGAGCACATCCCTGCATTCCATTTTCAAAGTCAAAGACAAAGAGAGAAAGGGGGGAAATGCCACTCCCACTCCCCTATTGGAGTAAACAAGCCACCAAAATATTCCAGATCAGAAGTTACACTAACCATCTCCCAGAGCTATAATGATCTGAATGTAATGTGCCCCTAAGAAACTCTGTTCTTTACCCTGTTACAAGGTTTCTGTCTTCTATTGGCAGGGTTCTGGCAGTTCTGACAGGTAAGTAAGTATTGAGTATGCAGGAAGTCATAGGGAGTGATCCCCACCTCACTGCAAACTCCTATCCTTTATGGAATTCTCTTGGTTTCCTGAGGCATCTGGAATAAAGCAATTTATTGTCTTCATTTTAAATGCCCAATTCAATACAAACAACAGCCTTTTAGGGAATTTTAATGTTAACAGTTTTGGACAAATCATTCCCAGCACCCTATATTTCCAGTCCCTTTACAATGGGAAAATACAAAGGAATAATAAGGGAAAAATACATCTTTAATTCAATGTCATTCAGATGAAATTATTGAGTGTCTGAAGTTGAAATTGGTTTCATGCTCACACAGTATCTAAGACAGAATTTGAATTCAATTCTGACTATAGGTCTAATACCTTTCTAGTTAGATATATTACTTTCTTAGAAAATTTTTTTTTTAATTTACATCAGAAAAAGAGCTTGGAGATGATATGGCCCCAGCTCTCTCATTTTCCAAAGGGCTAAGCAATTTGCTTAAAAGTATAAAGATATGGGGCGGCTAGGTGATGTAGTGGATAAAGCACCGGCCCTGGAGTCAGGAGTACCTGGGTTCAAATCCGGTCTCAGACACTTAATAATAACCTAGCTGTGTGGCCTTGGGCAAGCCACTTAACCCTGTTTACCTTGCAAAAAAAAATTATAAAGATATTTAATAGCAAAGGCAAGATCTGAACCCATGTTCCTTGACTCTCAATTAATTCATCACTCTTTCCACCACATGATCCTACCTATCATGCCCTTTGAAACACTGTAGAGATGTTACAAACATCAGAGGCCCAAAAGCAGTATGCAACCCACATTTTCTAATGTAGCCCAAACCAGATTAAAATATAATACCTAGGGGCGGCTAGGTGGCGTAGTGGATAAAACACTGGTCTTGGAGTCAGGAGTACCTGGGTTCAAATCCAGTCTCAGACACTTAATAATTACCTAGCTTTGTGGCCTTGGGCAAGCCACTTAACCCCACTTGCCTCGCAAAAATATATATATATATATATATATATATATATATATATATATATATATATATAGCCTATCTGAATTTAATGTGTTGATGGATTTTAAAAAATAAGAAATATATAAACATAAATTAATAGAACAAGAAACACTCTGTCAATCAGATCTATGGAAAGGGGGAAATTTATGACCAAACAAGAATTAGAGTAAATTATAAAATGCAAAATGAATGATATTGACTCTATTAAATTAAAAAGGTTTTGTACAAATAAAATCAATGCTGCCAAAATTAGAAAGAAAGCAGAAAGCTGGGAAACAATCTTCACAACTAGAAGTTCTGATAAAGGTCTCATTTCTAAAATATATAGATAATTGCATCAAATTTATAAGGTTACAAATCATTCCCCAATAGATTAATGGTCAAAGGATATGAATAGACAGCTTTCAAATGAAGAAATTAAAGCTCATATATATACTCATATGAAAAAATGTTCCAAATCATTATTGATTAGAGAAATGAAAATTAAAACAACAATGAGGTATCATTTCACACCTATCAAATTGGCCAAGATGAGAAAAAGAGAAAATGATCAGTGTTGTAGAGATTGTGGGAGGATTGGGACATTGATGCTTTGCTGGTGGAGTTGTCACACTGATCTTACCATTCTGGAGAGCAATATGGAAGTATGCCCAAAGAATAATGAAAATGTTCATACCCTTTGAGTCAGCAATTACAATTCCAGGTCTATATCCACAAGAAATTATAAAAAATGGGAAAAATCCTACATGTTCCAAAATATTCATGGCAGCTCTTTTAGTAGTAGCAAAGAATTGGAAATTGAGGGGATGACCAACAATTGGGGAAATGGCTAAACAAGTTATGGTACAAGAATACTATGGAATACTATTGTTCTATAAGAAACCATAAATGGTTGGACTCTAAAGAAGCATGGAATGACATACAAGCATCTGGGGTTGAGAGAAGGGAACAGAACCAAGCGAATAATATACACATCAACAACAACATTTTGAGATGATCAACCTTGATGGAAGCAACTCTTCTTAGCAGTTCAGAGACCTAGGATAACCGTTTTAGATTGACTAGGACAGTGTTGTCCCCATACAGAAGAAGAAAAACAAAACAAGACAAAACAAAGAAAGAAAAACCAATCCTTCAGAATCTGATGAACACTTTGTAACAATTATCTCTTATGTATCTCTTTCCCTAAATCCTAATTCCTCATACAGAAAATGACTAATATGTAAATATGTTTATCCAGAATATGTATGTGCAATGCTAACCTAACTGCCGCTGAGGAGAGTAGGGTGGGAAGGGAGGGTGGAAGGAAATTTTTGTAACTTAAAAATATGCATGTGCATATGGATGAAAATTAATTAATTAATTTTTTACAAAAGGAAATATATAAACATGTGTGATTTTCTAAGTTAATATGCAGCTCACAGGTATGGTTTAGTGACTCCCTAATTTCTTTTTGAATTTGCTACCACTGTGGTTGAGGATGCTTGAGAATAGATACAACTTTGCTTATAAGTAATATTTTTCAAACTTCTCTTGGATTATTATAATTATTAATCTTATATTTTTTCACACTTTATAGTTTTTGAAACATTTTCACTAAATTGTGGCATTGGAATGGCAGTTCTTAACAAACTCAGTGAATGCTGATCTCATCCCAAAATCAAATGAGACAATTTTTGTAAAGCATCTAGCACAGGGCCTGGAACATAGGTTGGTATAAATGCTTATTGTCTTCCTTGTCCCCTTCCTCCCAAGAAAGAACTTCTAATAACACTCCTGTAATCTAAGTGTAGCAATCTATTAATAGTTGAGCTTAAGTTTATTAATAAGTCTTTATGCAAACATAGCTGCTACTAAAATAGTCTTTTCAAGAAGCCTAGAGGGATTAACAATAGAGACCATCTGTTCGGTCAATTGGGTAGTAGGTGATTGACAAATACTATTGACTTAAGCTAAACTTGGTCATTTTGCACACATCACTAAAACAGCATTGTGCCACCTCCCCACCCCCATGTCTAATTCTTTTTTCAAGAAACTACAAAAGCAAACTATTAGCTTTAAAATAGCAAACAGTGCTGCAAATCTTGCAAATCTGACATATCACTTGTAAGGTTTCTCAGCATGGATTTGAATATGGTTTGTACTTTTACCTTTAGAATTCGGTCCTCAAATAAATAATAGGTCTCAACACTAAGCCAGAATAGCTTAGTGGATAAGGTACTGGTTCACAAAGCATAAATAATCCTTTCTGCCTTGACCACTGTAAACTCTCTTTCGAGGTCCTGGCAATATTCCTCAGCAGTTTTCAAAGATGGAGAAACAGAGTTGATTTTTCTACTGATATCATTCAGCCCAAGTTATGACATATATTTTGATTCTTTAGTATAAAGAATATACAAGTTTTCCCAAGACAATCAAGTGTGCTTCCAAAAATAATTCCCCAAAGCATCTATGTGGAGACAAATTCTGCTCCAATTTGGGGTCGAGAGACAAAATGCAAATATCTACCAAACTAAGGAAAATATCAAGGATGAATTTGAAGAAGACACAAAAGTATCTCACTGTGTCAAGGTAAGAACATTACTATAATCACTAATCCAGGTAGAAACTATGAATATGCAAACAAATTTAAGAATCTAAACTCTCCTTTTTAATTGAGCTGTTGGAAGTCCTTAAGTGGACATTTCTTCTATTCTGAGTTATACATTATTCCTATGATGATTATGATGCTTATATGTCTTGCATTTTCCTCAATCCAAAGGACTTTCATCAACAAAATCAGCCCATATTCATCATTTCTGCACTCTGAAAATAATTAAATGGGAAAAATAATTAAGTATATTTAATGATGAAGTAAAAGATGAATAGATCTTATGACTGCAGACAGTATCCTTAAATAGTTTCCCTAATCTTCCTATACATAAAAGAAAGAATAATTCTTAGATTCTAGTTATTTTCAAAGATTGCTACATGGTGAAACTGATACTTTAGTATTAAATACTAGAGAACCAAGAATGGGATTTTTTTCTTCTTTTATCTTCTTTTAGTTGGAGTAACTCCTAAGAGTGAGTTTTCTAATCATAGGCATAATTATTGGTCCACTTACTGATGGAAGTGTTGAATACTTTTGCAGAGAATATAGTCACTTGTGTTTGTCTATAAATAGAATCACCTAATAATAGAACCATTTAATAGAAAATTTGTTTTATTTTTGCTAGTGTCCTCACTTCATTAGCATAGCACTTTACACATACATACTTAAAAAGTGTTGAACTGAATTAAAGGTTGAGTTGATTGATAATAAAATTTATTAGACTTTAAAATGAGAAATTTTTGTTGTTTTTGTGTTTTTAATGTAATGATCTCATCCAGAATCTAACATAGCATTTATACTTTTTGCTAGTGACACATAGTGTCATATTGTAATTACACAGACCTGTAATTTGGTCTTCTGTTTTCTCACTCTGATGATATTACAAATTGAATTGTGAAAAGTCAGACAATCAATCAAAAAGAAAATTTGGGGTGCATTGTACTAGGTGCTGGAGATACCAAGACAAAATTGAAATAATTCCTAACCTCAAGGAGCTTACATTCTGTAAGGGGATAGATTCCATGGATAGATGCCTTATAAGTTTATACTTGTGGTTTTGATTTATTTGGAAGCTTTTAAGTAAAGATCTATGATTTCATTGAGGTAGAAAACTTACAGTAAAAATTTCTCCCAATATACCTCAACAACTCTTTTGCATCTTTAAGAGGTGCTGGGGAGACTTGGACCATCACATAGCCAAAATTTGTTAAGAGGTTGAATTTGAACCAGTCTTCTCTATCTACTAAGCAAGACAACCTTTAATAAGAACTATATACAAAATAAATACATTGTAATTTCTGAAGTAAAGGAAAGGCATTAGCAACTGGGGAACTCTGTCTACAACGGGACCTTTCCTAACACACCAATTACTTGGTGTTTTAACAAATAGTGTGCATATACATTTTTTATGTACCTAGTTATTAACACATTGTCTCCCCTATGATGGCAAGAATGGCAATTCTGCATCACTTGGCATAAGCTGGTTTTCTGATTCATTTCTCCACATGTAGAATATAAACTCTTTGAGGGGAGGGACTATTCATTTTTGGTTTGTCATCTCCAGTGCCTAGAAAACTGCCTGACATGTTTGTTGATCAATCAATTGATTAGTATAGGAGATGGCGTTTGATTTGAACTTTGAAGAAAGTTCACATTCTAAAAAATGGAGATGATCAAAAAAGTATAATCTAGGCATGAGAGAAAGCCTACACAGAGATTCAGAGATGAGAAATGTCCAGACATGCATGAAAAATAGGGGAAACAGTTTGACTAGACTACATAAAGGGGAATAATATATAATAAATCTGAAAAGTTAGATTTTGAACCAGTTAAGAGTTTTAAATACCAAGTAGAAAAATTTGTATTTGTCCCTAGTCATTATTGTTTTTGTTCAGTCATGTTTGAATTTTCATGTCCCCATGGTCAAAAACATGCCAGGTCCTTCTGTTCTCCACCATCTGAAGAATATGTCAAGCTCATGTTTGTTTCCAAAATACTATCTATTCTCTTGTCCTCTGCTGCCCCTTCTCCTTTTATCTTTTCCAATGACTCCTATCTTCCCATTGCATGGCCAATGTATTTAAGCCTTAGCTACAGTATTTGTCCTTCCAATAAATATTGTTAATTCATTTCTTTATCTAATGGTTGATTTGATATTCTTAATAACCAAAAGACTCTCTAAAGTTTTCTTCAGCATGACAATTTGAAAGGATTGTTTGTGTGCCACTCAGCTTTCCTTATAGTCCAATTCTCATAACCATACATTACCAGTGGAAAAAACATAGACCTGACTACATAGACCTTTATTGATAAGGTGATATCTCTGCTTTTTAATATGCTGACCAGATGCACCATAGCAAATGTCTTTAATTTCAAAGCTGTAGTCATTCTCATCAGTAATCTTTGAGTCTAGAAACTATAAAATCTGACCTGCTTCCATTTCTTCTCTCTCTCTATTTGGTAGGAAGTGATCGACTCAGTTACTAAGGTTTTAGGAGTTTTGTTTTTACTTTGTTTTTTTATGTTAAAATTCAAGTCAGCTTTTATACTCTTCTTACACTCTCATCAAGAGGCTTCTTAGTTCTTCACTTTCTTCCATCAGAATGATATTGGCTGTTTATCTGAGATTGTTTATGTTTCTTTCAGGTTTTTGATTCATCTAGCTTTGCATTTTGCATAATGTTAGTTATGTAAGTTAAATAAAGAAGGTGACAACATATAACCTTGACATACTCTTTTTCCAGTCTCAAATCAATTATCTATTCCATATTCAGTTCTAACTGTTGCTTCTTGACCAACATACAGGTTCCATAGGAGACAAATAAGATGATCTGATATTCTCATCTCTTTGAAGACTGACCACATTTTGTTTTGATTCACACAATGAAGCAAAACTAGATTTTTTTCCTAAAACTCTCAAACTTTCTCCATAATCCAGTGGTCTCTAGTTCCTTTGCCTCTTTGAAAATCAGACTTCATTTTTGATAATTCTTGGTTTACATATTGCTGGAGTTGGGTTGCACACCTATAAGTTTGCCATATAAAATAAGTGCAATTGTTTGGTAGTTTGAACATTCTAGTATTGCCCTTCTTTGGCAATTGGGATGCCTAATATTTTGCAACCCAATGACTGCTGTTTAGTTTTCCAAATTTGATGGCATATTGATTGCAGTACTTAAAACAACATATTTTAGAATTTTAAATAGTTCAGTTGGAATTTTGTCATGTCCATTAAACTTATAGTTAGCAATGATTCCTAAGGCCCATTTGATTTCATTCTCCAGGAGGTATATCAGTGGTATTATGATCTTTTTTTCTTTTCTTTTTTTGTTTTGGGGTTTGTTTTTTTTTGGTTTTAGTTTTTGCAAGGCAATGGGCTTAAGTGGTTTGCCCAGGGCCACACAGCTAGGTAATTATTAAGTGTCTGAGGATGGATTTGAGCTCAGGTACTCCTGACTCCAGAGCTGGTGCTCTATTCACTGCGCCACTTAGCCACCCCTATTATGATCTTGCTTGTATAATTCTTCTGCAAATTCTTGCCATAACTTTTTTGTTTGTTTGATTTTGCTAGGCAATGGAGTTAAGTGACTTACCCAAGGTCACACAGCTAGGTAATTGTTAAGTGTCTGAGGCTAGATTTGAACTCAGATCCTCCTGACTCCAGAACTGGTGCTCTGTCCAGGGTGCCACCTAATTGACCCACCACAACTTTTTAATCTAACTTTAATTTAACTTCTGTTGAATTCCTACCATTTTTTATAAAAAAAATTCTTTGATATCTCTAATTTTCTTGAAGTGATCTCTTATCTTTCCCATTCTATTATTTTTCTTCTATTTCTTTGCATTGCTTATTTAAGAAAATCTAATTTCTCCTTTCTTCTCTCTGGAGTTCTGTTTTGAATTGGATTTATCTTTCCCTTTCTCCTTTCTCTTTCATTTTCCTTCTTTCCTCAACTATTTATAAAACCTTATGAGACAGCCATTTTGCTTTATTGATCTTCTTTTTCTCTGGAATGTTTTTTTCTTGCTGTTTACTATACAATATTATGAACCTCTGTCCATAATTCTTCAGGCACTCTTATCTACCAGATCTAATCTCTTAAAACTATTCATCACCTCCACTTTATATTAATAAGGAATGTTATTTAAGTTATGCCTATACAATTCCTACTTTCTCTGATTTGGTTTAAATTTTGCAATAAGAAGCTCATAATCTGAGCTGCAGTCAGCTCCAGGCCATGTTTTAACTATTTAGAGCTTCTCAACCTTTGCATGCAAGGTATATAATCAATATGATTTTGATAATGATCATTTGATGATGTCTATGTATAGAATTGCCTTTTGAGTGATTGAAAAAGAGTGTTTACTATGACCGATGAGTTATCTTGACAAAACTGTTAGTCTCTGATTTACTTCATTTTGTACTCCCAGTCCAAACTTGACTATTATACAATTACCTTTGATTTCCCATTTTAGCATTCTAATCTCTTATTATCAATATGATATCTTTTGGGAGCATTTTTTCTAGATGTTTTGGCTTTTGTTTTTTTATTTTTATTTTATTTTATTTAGGTTTTTGCAAGGCAAATGGGGTTAAGTGGTTTGCCCAAGGTCACACAGCTAGGTAATTATTAAGTATCTAAGGCCAGATTTGAACTCAGGTACTCCTGACTCTAGGGTCGGTGCTCTAACCAGTGTGCCACCTAGCTGCCCCTGTTTTGGTTTTTATAGAACTGAGCAACTTTGCTTTTTCACATCAGTATTTCGAGTATAGTCTTGTATTAATGGGATAAATGTTCTGACTTGGATTTGAACAGATATTATTCTTGTCATTTTTTTAGATTATACCCCAATATTATTTTTCTTACCCTTTTATTGACTATGAGGGCTTACTCCATTTCTTCCATGGATTATTGTGAAGCTCTAATGAATTGATATATGTTTGCTTTGCAAATTTTAAAGTGATTTGTGGATATGAGCTATTATTATAGAGTAAATTAGACATTTCATAGACAATTCCCAAATCTACCCTTTAATACTCTTCCTCCACTTCTCATTATCAACTTTTTTTCATGTTTAATTTTGGCCCGTTGGAATTATAAGCTCCTAGAAGATAGGGGTCTTCTTCTTTTCCTATATTTATGTCCTTAATGCTTAACATATTGCCTGCCATGTAATAAACAGTTGAGGCCTTATCTTTCTAGAAGGAATAAAAAAATATGGCAGTGTTCTTTCCATTTCATAGAAGAGTGATTTCAGAATCCAGGAATAGCAATCAGTCCAGAGTTATATAAGGATTCAAATGTAGAGTTGATAATGAGACCCAGGACCCACTTCTCCTTTTGCTTCCTGATACCCTTTAAACTAAATTCTTACCTATTAACTAGGTTTTTCTGTTACTGTCTCTATTACAATTGCCTTGAAGATAACTAGATAACTTAAGCTGTAGTTTTAAAGCTGATCATTCACCTGGGTTGATACACCAAGGACAAGGTATCTCCTGGGATTCACACTCATATAAATTCCTCCAAATCAACTGATCTTCCCACAGTTCTTCTATCGCTCTCTCTTTGGTTTTTTCTATAGCTCACCTACTACAATTCACCTGATGTATTCACCTGTTGACATTTAAGGTCTGGGACCTAAGAATGGATCCAGGTTGTGCAAATCATTTGGAGAGTGGGAATAGGTATGGGAAATGTGCCATCATTTCCATAATGTTGGGGAAATGGTCTAGATACCAAGGTAAATCTAGAAGAAAGACATGTCTTTTTTTTTTCAGGCGATAAATACTGGTCAATCAGCCCAAAATACTGTATCTTTATGAGGTTATTCCTTCTATGAAGTCAGAAAAATATTAAGCCTGGGTGGAAAGGACGGTGTTGGAATGAAAAACGATTGTGGTTTCCCTAAGAAAATATTATTGAACCCAAGTAATTTGTCCCTAAGGCCCAGGAAAAAACCCAAGGTTTACCAAGAGGTAAGTCTATATGTTAGGCACCTAAGTGACAGAGCACTGGACTTTGGATCAGAAGAGTCAAATCTCTCTGAGTTCAAATCTGGCTTTGGGAAATATTGGACAAAGAAATATGTTTTATATTTACTAATCTGTTCCTTCTGCACACACACATATACAGTACATTAACATGGACCCCTCCTCTCATCCCATTGTCCAAGCTGTGAGGTGAGGTCAAAGAACTTTCAGTTAAGTACTTTGTCCCTCCTTTGCAGAGGACTCAGTAAATCCCTGCTCCTAGGCACAAAATAAGTCTGTATCAACAAAACAACGAATCTCTGCCTTAGCCTGAAAGATAGGTCTTCTACCCACTAATCATCATTTACATATCCCTAATTATCTCATCTCTACTACAGGAGTTACTACCACCATCAACATATATATATGAATTACCTTATCTTCCTGCCCCTTTAAAAGCTCAACTGACCCTTCAGTTGAATTGCTTGTCTTCCTTTGAAGCTAGATCACTCAGGGGAAGGTGACCTCACCCCCATGCCTTTCTTTATTAAATATAGCTTGCTGCTCACCTTCCTTTGGAGGCGAGCATGATCCCCCAAACTCTCCCACTACCTCTCCATGCTAGACCCTTGTGGTCCCAGTTCCATGTTACTGGAACCGTGTTGATCAACCCCAGTCACTGTCTCCTGGAAGTTTCCTTTCCCTTTTCCCCTTCTTTAGCTGTCCTTGATGTTCTTGCCAGACTAGTTTGTAGCTGTTTCTTCCTTGTTTAAATTTCACTACTTCTAAAAACTCACTTTCTTTTCCTTGTTGAAGAACTTAACCTTTGAACCTTTTGTAGTAACTTGTGAACTTTGACAGCAACCTATGAATTAAAATCTATCTATGCCCTTTTCTTACCATCATGAATTAGAAAGTCTGATGATTTTGTTACTCAAAATGAATTACAGCTACCTCTTCAATCTCCCATGCAGTTGCTTGGTAGCACTCAGACCCTTATTAGCTATGAGACTCTGGGCAAGTAACCTTTAACCCTGTTTATGTCAGTTTCCTCATCTTTAAAATGATTTGCAGAAGAAAATGGCAAACCATATCAGTATCTTTGCCAATAAGATGTCAAATAGGGTAATGAAGTTTTGGATGCAACTAAAAATGAATGAACATCAAATCTATAGGTAGGGTGATGATGTTTGTCCTTCTTCTGGAAGAAAACCATGACACCAGAGAAGTGATGTCATAACAAGCACATGAAGTGGATTTAAATCAGGAGATGCTGTGCTAAGTCATCAGCCTCCTTTTGTCCTACAGAGTCATCTAGTCTAGAGACAGATAGAAACCAGGGTCAAGTGATTTGCCCAAGGTCATACAGCTAGTAAGTATCTGAGACCAGATTTGTGCTTAGATCCTCCAGATCCTAGGATTGGTGCTCAATCTACTGTACCACCTAGCTACCTAGAAGCCCTGAAGGTAAAGTGGAAGACACAACAATCAGAAGCTTAAGGGTATGACTTTCCCCAAGGCTTTCCTTGACTCCACTGTAGTCTGTGAACTCTATTATTACTGCCTTCAAAAGAAAAAAAACTCTAGGAGACTTGTTGATCAGAGACCAACAGAGTCAGACAACTTTGGAACTCACCAGTAGAGCCAGGGTCCTCTCCACTGGTTGTCCTTGGAACAGCAGCTGATGAAAGCCTCTTCTAGCCTGAGCAGCTTTTCAAGGTGAAAGGGTTGCCATGGCAGTGACTCTCTCTTGTCCTTTTTTTCAGAGACAATTCCTAACCCCATCCTCTAATATTCTGCCTCCACTCCCTATCCCCACTGCCAGACAGTTCTAGGCTTTGTAAACAGTAATACTGTCTTCTCTCTGAAATAAGTTATAGCTTTCTTGTACATTAATAATAAAGGCACCAATTTTTAAAATGCTTTAAAATTTACTATGCACTCCTTACCACAGCTCTGTGAGATTGGTATTATTATTATTATTATTATTATTATTATTATCATAAAAAATGGGGAAACTGATATGGGAGTAGTTATTTGCCTTGGATAAATTTTCCAGGTCTTAGTTCAAGATATTATTGGGTTCAAATACTAGGTCATAGAGAGGAGATGAGAATAAAGACAATTTTAGACTATAAACCATGATGTAAAAATTAGCATTACCTGAAAGCATGGAATGAATATGGTCCCTAGGACCAGTTTTGGGGGGTTTTTTTGGTTTTTGGTTTTTTTTCAAGGCAATGGGGTTAAGTGACTTGCCCAAGGTCATACAGCTAGGTAATTATTATTAAGTGTCTGAGGCTGGATTTGAACTCAGGTACTCCTGACTCCAGGGCCGGTGCTCTATCCACTGTGCCACCTAGCCGCCCCTCCTAGGACCAGTTTTGAGAAACAAGTTGTGAGTAAACATGCTCTGGTACTAATTAGTTGCTTTCATCACAGGTACCTTGCTACCATACTTCCACTGACTTTTCTCTCTGTGCTTTAGTCCCCTTCTTCCATTGGTGAGTTCCTCTTGAAATCTCCATTTTGGACAAACTATCCTTCATTCTCCAAACTTTACCACCATGACCTCCCACAGTTACATCCCTTTTCCCTTTTTTTTAATCTTCTTTTTAATTTGTCTTCCTAAATTCTGAGGAAAGTGATCCTCTTTCTTTTTGTTTGTATTTGCATTCCCAGTCTAACATAGTTAGCACAAGCCAGACATGTAGTTATAACTTAATACACTTTTTTTGTCTGATGCACAGATGCCTTCCCTGGCAGAATAAGTAGAAGAGAAATTTTAAGATGGAGGGATAGTGTTAATAGTGGGTTTAATAATGAGATCAGAGGCTGTACTCATAACTAGAAGGGAAGGGACAGCAAAAAGTACACAAAGATTAAGCTAGTTTTTTTCTGTCATGATATATAATGTAGCTATTCAGTGCTGGGCACTGAATAGGGGGCCACTGAGTTCAGACATGAAGAATGAGATATGTTTGAATTGACTGAATTTAACAAATGAATCCATGACCACTGATCCCCTCTTCAGATGTGCTATGTCCTGGCTTCCAGGCAGCATTGAACTCAAAAATGTTCAAGATACTCAGTGTAAAATTTCACACAAGCCTTCTCTGGAGGTATTTTATTAGTCAGGTTACACACCATACAACCAAGAAAAATGGGAAGGAAACCCCTAGACTGACACAGTCCAGTCAATCTTTCAGAGTCCCATCTGCCAACTGATCATCCCTGCTCCCTCACATGCAACATTTCAATTCCTGCAAAGGATGGACTAACCTGACCAAAGTGCAACAGCCATCAGGGTGATGCAGAGGTGTCTCTTTAAACCCATTCCTTCCCTACCAGATATGGGTAGAATCCATGACTGACTCTTTATGACCCCACCCCTCACTACCTGATACCACTCTTTATCTGCCCTCTAAGGTTCCTCTATAACCCTATAGCTCAGTAAAGAAGACTCTGACCTTTAAGGTGCTTTTGGTCAAAGTATCCCATAAGTACCAGGACATGGACATACATACCACATGGTCCTCAGAACTGTGCCCTTTCCATGACAGCAGGCAAAAATTTTGTCTTTTCATGTACAATACAAAAATCTCCTGTATCTCATCTTCTCTGGTGAGAAGACAAAAAAAAAAAATGTGACTGGTCTTTTCCTTTTTTATGTGAGTATTCACAAGGGTATTCATCTTTTAAGTAAGAATTATGATTCAAAGGGTAAATTTTCCAAGTTATTGAACCTGGACAGGTCACTTAATATGTGTCTGTCTCAGATTTTTTAGTTTTGTTTTGTTGTTTTTTTCTTTTTTTTTGCAAGGCAAACGGGGTTAAGTGGCTTGCCCAAGGCCACACAGCTAGGTCATTATTAAGTGTCTGAGAACGGATTTGAACCCAGGTACTCCTGACTCCAAGGCCGGTGCTTTATCCACTATGCCACCTAGCCGCCCGTCTCAGATTTTTTAACCATAAAATAGGGATAATAATAGCTCTGATCTGCCTGTATTGCTTGCTATTTACTCATTTCTTTTATTAAACCTGGCTAGATCAGCACACCTTATTGTTGTTCAATTGTTTTAATATTGTCTAACTCTTTGTGACACTATTTGGGGTTTTTTTTTGGCAAAGATACTGAAATAGCTTGTTAGTTCCTTCTCCAGATCATTTTACAGATGAGAAAACTGAGATCAGTAGGGTTAAGTGACTTGCCCTGGGCCACACAGCTAGTAGCATATTTCCTCATGTATAAGACATACTTTAATTTGGGGGTCTGAAATTTGAAAAAAAAAAACGTATTACATAAAGTTATTGAACTCAAATTTTATTCATCATAAAATTCATATAACTCCTTATCACTGTCAAAACTCCCATCCATTAGCTCATCCTTATCTGTGTTGGATGATGAAGAGACTCTGACTGCTCTCCTGCCTGTGCTCTGGTCTGGAGTTGACCACAAGCTCTCCCTGGTAAAGTCTAGTGTATGGATGCATGCTTAGTCCATTCTGTTCCATGGACCTGAAGCATCAATTGGTGTCCTCCTTTGAAATCAGTCACTTCCTTTTCATCAGCAATTCTTCTTGCCTCCTGCTGAAACATCTTTGTGGACACAGGAAATCCAATGGTCCTTTGCTCTTCAATCCATCTCTTCACTTCCCTCTCTAAATCAGGTCATTTAGCTGACTTGCCTCTCTCTTGGCCTTCTTCTGTTGGAGTGTTTTCAGTAGGGTTTCTTCTTCCCATAGTCAGTCTCAGATTGTTTTCTCAGTTAGTGGAGGACCAGATTTAGGTTCAACAGCATGATTTCTATTCACTTTTGCAAACTGGATCACTTTGAACTTGAATTCAGCACTGCATGAAAATCTTTTCTGAGTCATTTCTGGGCAGAATGAGGCAAAAAGTAATCTAATATACTGGTAACAATGTGAAACAATGAGAACAAAAAGATAACAAGTGTAAAAAAGCAGAAAATGCAAGTTAAAAAATCAACAATCACTGTATAATACATTCCCAGTTTTTAGACCCCAAATTTTTCAAAAAGGGGTACATCTTATACATGGAGAAATATGGTATGTATCTGGAGGCTGGATTTGAACTCAGGTCTTTCTCATTCCACATTCAGCACTCCATCCACTTAGTCCTAGCTGCCCCACAATATACTTCAAATCTGCTTTCTTATTATTAGAAAATATCACAGGATCATAAAATTTGAGAGTTGGAAGAGACTTTAATGATCATCACCAACCCTGAAAGAAATCCCCATTGACACCCCAATAGAATTCTAAAGTCTCTGCTTGAAGATCTCTAAGGCCCTCAATCACAACCTCTCAAGGCAAGCCACTTCACCTTTGTACAGTTCTAATTTTTAGGATTTTTTTTCCCCTGACATTAGGCCTAAATTTTCTTCTTTGCATCTTCTATAATTGCTCTAACACATATATGCTGTACATATGTTTTATATATATATATATGTACATGTTTATATACATGCTCACACACAGAGCTCTACTCTCCTCCAGTAAAACCCTGATCTCCTTGAGGGCAAGAACTGTCTTTTGCTTTTCTTTATATCTATATCTCAGCACAGTATCTGACATTTAAGAGGTACTTAATAAATCCTTTTTGGTTGGTGTATGATGATTCTAAATGACAGCTCTTCAAATATTCTAAAACATCTACTATATTCTTTCTAAGCTTTTTCTTCTCCATACTAATTATACTCTTTCCTTTAAACAGTTCTCATACAGAGGGACAATCAAATCTATTTATTAAGGTTATAGTCCACTAAAAATCCTTGGAACTTTTACAAACTCTTATTGAACCATGCTTCCCCCATTCTTTTTTTTTCTCTTTTTTTTTCCTCCCCATTCTTGCTTGTGAAATTGAATTTTTTTTTTAAATTGTAGTCAATGTATTTATTTATTTATTTATTGCAAGGCACTGGGGTTAAGTGACTTGCCCAAAGTCACACAGCTAGGTAATTATTGAGTTTCTGAGATCAAATTTTAACTCAGGTCCTCTTGACTCCAAGGTCCATGCTCTATCCACCCAGCCACCCCAAAACTGAATATTTTGTACCCAAGATAAGACTTTACACTTATCCTTACTGAATTTCATCTTTTTTTTTCTTCTAGAATAATGCTCTAATCTTTCAAGTTTTTTTGGATCCTAATTGTTTCATCCAGTGTATTAGCTATCTTATCCTTCCCAGGTTTGTGTCATCTCCAAATTTCCAAATTTGATGAGCATCTATGCCTTTTATTCAAAATCATTAATAAAATCATTAAACTGTTCTTGTTGTCCTTCATTCCTGAAGAGGAGCAAAATGGAATCACTAGGTCAGAATCAAGTTACAGTGTGTCCAACTGTGGCTGATCATATCAATACAATCTCAGAATGCTCAGGCATAAAAAATCCATATAAATAAATCCATATAAATAGTTGGAGTGATTTTGAGTGCATTTCATTATTCTTTTGAGCTACTTCAATTCTGCTTTGCTCATAAAGCACAATACTTTCTCTGATAAAGGCATGCTACTCTGCACAGTTCTGTCCCAGTCTCTCATGCCATGCAATCATTTCCAAAGTTCATTAAAGAGATAAATGTCCTTGTGTCACTTTTTCTAACTATCACATGAGCACTTGCCTTGTGTGAGTTCTCTATAAAATGGCTTTTTAGGGAAGCATATGATTGTCATTCAAACAACATGGTCAGCCTATCCCTGGAATATTCTCCTGAAGCCTTCTTTTCCTGCCAATACTGAACCATTAACAAATACTCAGAGGCAGCAAGACAGCACAGTGGATAGAGTCCTGGGCAGAGTCAGGAAGATGTCAGTTCAAATTCAGCCTCAAACACTTACTAGTTGTGTGACCCTGAGCAAATTACTTAACTCTCTCTACCTCAGTTTCCTCACAGAGAATAACAGGACTTACCTTGCAGAGTTTTTGTGATGATCAAATGAGATAATGATTGTGCAATACTTAGTAAGAACATAGTAAGAACTACATAGATGTTAGCTATTTTTATTATTATTATTATTATTATTTACAGTGCAAAGATTATTCTCTTTAGCAGAGAAAACATAAAACTGAGAATTTAGCAGCTCTACCTTCATTCTGTTGTCAGTTTTCATTTTCCCATTCTTAGTTACAGTTACATAATTTCACACCTATTCTAGACAATCTATAGAACAATAAATGCTACAAGGAAATATATATATATATATATATATATATATATATATATATATATACCCAAGAAGAGATGAGAGATTCTAAAGAATAAAATTCTGGAAAAGACCAGAGCTTAATAGAAAATTTGGACATCAAAGAGGAGGCTCAAGAGACACATGAAAAGGTAAAAAAAAAAAAAGGGAGGGGTAAAGAAAAATAAATACTGCTATCCAATAAGATGAAACTGGCTATATACCCACTTGGGTGAAAGGTTCTCATAACTCTTGAGAATTGTAACTCTTTTAGAGAGAATATACTTAGCCAGAAGTGATAGACACTCATGACTTTCCTGTGATTCAGACAGAATGATTTAAAAACAACAACTCAGGCAGCTAGGTGGCGCAGTGGACAAAGCACTGGCCTTGGAGTACCTGGGTTCAAATTCGGTCTGAGACACTTAATAATTACCTAGCTGTGTGTCCTTGGGCAAGCCACTTAACCCTATTTGCCTTGCAAAAACCTCCTTAAAAAGGGGGACAGTAAGGAGACAGGAAGAGGGAAGAAACTGAATGGGGCAAATCTCATTACATTAAGAGGTACAAAAGATCTATTGTAATAGAGGGGAAGAAAGGAGAAGCTGGGAACCACCTGACTCTTCCTCTCATCAGACTTGGCTTAAAGTTAACTTATACAAACACTCAATTAAGTTAAGAAACTTATCTTACCTTTATAATATTAAAAGGGGAAAAGGAGAGGGAGAAGATGGGGAGGGGGAGAAAAAGAGGAACTAACAGAAGGAAGGGAGGGAAGAAGGGGAAAAGAGAAAGGGAAAAGGGGAGGGGAGATGACATAGAAGGGCAAACACACTGAAGGTGGCAGTATCCAGAACAAAATACTGGGGAATATGGATAAAGAGAAAAAAAGGAGAAAAATACACACAGAGGGAAGAGAGCATGGAGGGCAATAAAGAGTTAGTAATTATAACTTTGAATGTGAATGGAATGAACTCTCCCTTAAAACATAAGTGAATAGAAAAATATGATTTCTCATCACATTCAACTTAGATCAATATATACCATGGAAACATTGTAAAGACTAGCAGACTGCCTTCTGTGGGGGGAAGGGAGAGGAAGATTGGGGGGGGGGAATTGTAAAAACTCAAAATAAATAATATCTTAAAAAAAGAATAAAATTCTGAAGAAACAAAGGGAAACAATTCCAATGTGGGGGGAAATGGGATTGGTCTGAAGAGTTCAATGGTTTGTATAGAACAATCATAAAACAATTTAGATTTTTAAAAAGACCTGTTTAGAAGATGGGCAGTAGACCAACTAACAGAGTATTGATATAAGACATTGTCCTAGAAAGACAACGTCAGAAGAGTGGAAACTCAGAATGAATTGAGGCTAAGGAAAACAAAACAGGAAAAAAAATTTAAAAGAAAAAAACAAAACAAATGTTTATTGGAAGAAAAAAATAGAGTGGTTAAAGAAGGGACAGTTCCTTTGCCTAAGAAAGTGATGAAGAAAAACAAAGATATGTCCTGTACATACTCTTTTGGCGAGCTGATTTTTAAATATTTACTAGCATATTACTGGCAATAACAAAGATTAATATGTAGCCCTTTCCTCACAATAACTGCTAGATAATTAGTATTATTATTATTACCATTCAGAGAAGGAAAGCCCAGGTCACACAGCAAAACTAGTAAAGGTCAATTCAAACCCAATTCTCTTGATTCCAGGTCAAATATACATTCTACAATACCCATATCAAACCTTATTTTTTTTAAATTACTATTCTTACATGCCTGAAATAGCATTTATTTAAATTCTCTTTTTACTTATTTTTCTAATTCTGAGATTTCCTATAAATTTAAGGCATAATGATGAGACACTTCAGAGTAAAAAACAAACAAGATGTCCATTGGGAAAAAACTGTTCAACTTTTACAAAAAAAAAAAAGGTTAGATATGAACTAAATGATCTTGCAGCAACACAGTATTTTCTTCAATAATTTGGGTTATTTTTATTATCGCTTTCCAATTAGGTTGTTAGTAATGGCCAGTAGTATTATAACAACCCATCATTAAGTTATTTTATATAATTTCTCTCTGTCTTCATGACCTTATCAAAAGCAATCATCATTCTTCAGATCTCATTCACCACCTCATATTCCTTTTTTTCCCCCTCACTGAAGCCCCTTTCAGAAACACATCATTTTCCCATAATCTTCGAAGTGAATAGAGATGTTTAGCCTACACTTGGAACTCATATGGCTGGCTAGCAGTTGTGAGGAAAGAGAGACTGTGAGAAGATTATCTTTGCACTACACTCCCTTCATTATAATCAACATAATGTGCAAATCAAACCATCATTCATATGATGTCATGATCCTCTTCAATTACAAAGGACAACAATAAGTCATCATATGTTAATAGAAGTAGGGTGTTCTAGTACACGTTTAAAAATAAGCTCTTTGAAAGAATATACGCAAGACGCAATTTTGTTTTCTTATTATTTATAGGTTCATTATTAAAATTTCTCCATCACTTTCACAATGAAAAGGACAATAAATCATGATTTACAGTTTTGCCATTTCCACAAAGAAATGTGAAATTACAGGACTGGACATAAAGTTCTAGGTCTAATGACCCACTTTTCAGTTGGAATTGGACCCCACAAAAGATGATCAATGAATTATACATATGCCTTTTCCATTAGGAGTTTCCAATTCCTTTAAAGAACAGATTATGAGGATACTATCAGGATCCCCATGTCAAGATTACCCTTTTCTTTTTATGTTTTCCTAAGTTAAGACCTTGCAAGCAAGCTGTGTCCTGAGTTTGGCATAATAATCTTTGAGCTCACCCTCTCAATGAACTCAGTCACAATAAAATCCCAGAATTTTTTCTCATCAGTCCCAGGTGATCCCTGAGCTTGGTCAATCACCTGCAGGACCCATGGTTCTGGTCATGAAGGTCTACTATGAATGAAACTTGTCTCCTTGTTGCTGTTAACCCTCATTATCAGGGATACAAGCATAGCCATTGTTTTATGTATTAAGATTTGACCTCCCCAAAGATGGTCTCTTTCAAGAGGAGGTCTTGGCACATGTGTCTAGTTTCCCTTCTCCAGGGAAATAAAGATAGTTTTTTGCATATGACTACTATGACCTCTTTGGTTTTTATATTTTTTAAAATTTTATTTCTTAGAGTTAACTGAGGTTGTGAAACCTATGTGAAGTCTTTGGTATTTTGACAATTGCATAACCTCTGTGACTTTTTGGTCATGTTTTCAGACTTGACACTGCCTTAAATGTAGGTATTCTTAGTTTCAATAAGAATGATAAGAATCATAAATTATAAAAAATTGTGGTACCATGGTAGATCAATGAAATAGATTAGGTACAAAAGAAACAGTAATAAGTAACTATAGTAATTTCCTGTTTGATAAAGACTCCAGTTTCTGGGATAAGAATACTCTCTTTGGGAAAAACAGCTGGAAGGGGGCAGCTAGATGGTGTAGTAGATAAGCACCAGCCCTGGAGTCAGGAGGACCTGAGTTCAAATCCAGACTCAGACACTTTACCTGTGTGGACTTGGGCAAGCCACTTAACCCCATTGCCTTGCAAAAACCTAAAACAAAACAAAACAAAATAAAAAACAGAACTGAAACAGGTTGATAATAGCAATCAATTCATCAAGTGATAGAAAAACAACTGGAAGATAAGGTTGAAGTGGGTATAGGATTTAGACATAAAATGTAATACCATAAGCCAATTAGGAGAACAAGCTAGAGTTTATCTGTCAAAAAAGGGAGCCATTTTTGACCAAATAAGAGATAGAGAACATTATAAAATACAGAAATGAATAATTTCAATTACATTAAATTGAAAGTATTTGTACAAATAAAACCAATGTAATCAAGATTAAATGGAAGGCAGTAAGTGGGGAAATAATTTTTACAGCTAATGTTTCTGATAAAGGACTCATTTCTAAAATATATGAAGAACTGAGTCATTTTAAAGAATACAAGTCATTCCCCAGTTGAAAAATGGTCAAAGGATATGAAAAGATAATACTTAGATGGAGAAATTAAAGTTATCTATAGTCATTTGAAAAAAAATGCTCTAAACTAGAGAATTGCAACAACTCTGAGGTACCACCTCACACCTATCAGATTGACCAATATGACTTAGAAGGAAAATGATCAATGTTAGAGAGGATGTGGGAAAACTGTTACAGTAATGCATTGTTGGAAGTTGTGATCTGATCCAATCTTTCCAGAGAGCAATTTGAATTTATGCCCAAAGGGCAATAAAACTTGGCATACCCTTTGATCCATCCATCTGAGCAGAATCAGAAGAACATTATACACACTAGCAGCAACATTGGATGTTGATCAACTATGATGGATTTCTTCATTCCATTGTTATTTTTGTTTTTAATTTTTTTTTACCCTAACTACATGAAAAAGAAAATTTCAACATTTATTTCTAAAATCTTGAGTTCCAAATTCTCTCCTTTCCTCTCACCCCACTCCCATCTTTGAGAAAGCAAGTTACTTGATGTAAGTTAAAAATGTATCACGGGGTGGCTAGGTGGCATAGTGTATAAAGCACCAGCCCTGGAGTCAGGAGTATCTGGGTTCAAATCCAGTCTCAAACATTTAATAATTACCTAGCTGTGTGGCCTTGGGCAAGCCACTTAACTCCATTTGCCTTGCAAAAACCTAAAAAAAAAAGTATCATCATGAAGAACATTACTACAATAGTCATGTAAAAATAAACATAACCCACCTAATTCCCTCACAAAGAAAGAGAAAATTCAAGTGAGGAAAAGTGAGGGGATAAAAAGTGTGCTTCAGTCTGTATTCATACAAGATCAGCTCTGTCTTTGGGATGGATAGCATTCTTTGAACTCACTCATTTCAACAGTACAATAATCAAGACAATTCTAAAAGATTTGTAATGGAAAACACTATCTATATCCAGAGAAGGAACTATGGAGTTTAAATGAAGTCCAAAGTTCACTATCTTCAATTTTTTTTTTGTTTTCGCAAGACAGTGAGGTTAAATGACTTGCCCAAGGCCATACAGCTAGGTATTTATTGTCTGAGACTGGTTGAACTCAAGTCCCCCTGACTCCAGGGCCAGTGTTCTATCCACTACACCACCTAGCTGCCCCTCTATCTTTGATTTTGAAAGTTGTCTTATACATTTTTTCTCTTTTTTTCCCCATTTTCATTTGATTCTTCTTTCACAACATAATTAATATGGATATGTTTAACATAACTATACATATATAATCTATATTATATTGCTTTCTGTGGGGAGAGGGGAAGGAAAGAAAGGGAGGAAGAAACATGTGAAACTCAAAACCTTGCAAAAAAAATTGTTGAAAATTATTGTTGTATGTAGTAGGAAAAAAATGAACTATTAAAAATGGTGAGGTGGAAGTGATCCTAGAAATCAACTAATTGAACCCCTTATTTTGCAACTGAGGAAGCAAGTGAAGAATGAAGATCAAACACAGAGAATAGCAGCTCTATGTATGGCAGGGTAGAAGCAGAATGGGGAGGTGGAAGGTTGAAAATGATTATAGTCATGAAGACCAGTGACATGAGAGATAATTTTGGTATAATGAGTGGCCTGAGTTGGAAGACCTGAAAATCCCACCTCTGACATATACTGGCTGTTTGATCTCAAGTAAGTCACCACTTCTGTCTGAGGCATCTCTGTCGTATTGCAGTACACTGCAGGTACAGATCTACACGGGTGGAGGGCATTTCCTCACTGAAAGTTCCCTACAACAATGAAATCATAAGTCTAGTTTAAAAAAAAGGAAAAATTATTTCCCTATATTGGAGGACCTCTTTAAATAATTAGTGTTTTCTCAAGCATTAGGTCTATCTATTAAGGATGAAATCTCTGCAATTCAGAGATGGTTAGACAACAAAATATTTTTTGTATTATTTAGAAGACAACAGATGCTCCTTTTTAGATCTAATTATATTGCCTCCAAGGGCTAACATAACATAATTCACACAAGAATACATGACTTTTTGCCCAGCTGGAAAATGAAAATGTATGGAAATTAAAGGACTGTGGACACAGCTGGACAGATCAGCTAAATCAAGTAACTCTCAACATATGGAGAGTTTGTAAAGACTAAAAGAAAAATGATGATGAAGGAGGGATCATGACTATATAGAAAAAAAGGAAAACACAACTCAAATAAGTATCTATGCCGCAGTCTGAGTACTTCACCATTATCAAAATTTCTTAAATTATTCAATATGGATAAACTCAATGGTCAAAAAACATTTGTTAAACACCTACTAAATAAGGAACTATGCTAAGAGCTGAGGAGTACAACCAAAGAAATATAGTACTTGCCCTTAAGGTGCCTACTATCTAAAGAGGAAAGATAATATACAAAAGCTGAAAAATGGGTGGGGAGGGAAAGAAGGTAAAGAAGCTATCCAAATTAAAGGCATGGTAGAAAAAGTAAAAAAAAAAAAGTCCAAAAATAAGTGCAGCCAGATGTGAAATGGGATGTCCTATGCCCCTCTTCTTCTTTTTCTTTTTCTAAGTTGAATATAAAGTCTTTGGTCTTTGTTCAAACCTCACAATTCTTTCTCTGGATACAGATGGCATTCTCCATTGCAGATAGACCAAATTGTCCGTGATTGTTGTACTGATGGAATGAGCAAGTTTGTCAAGGTTGACTGACCATCACCCCATGTTGCTGTCAGGGTGTACAATGTTCTTCACTCAGCATCAGTTCATGCAAATCCTTCCAGGTTTCCCTGAATTCCCATCCCTCCTGGTTTCTAATAGAACAGTAGTGTTCAGTGAAACATATATATATATATATATATATATATATATATATATATATATATATATATATATCACATTTTGTTATGCCATTCCCCAAATGAAGGACACTCACTTAATTTCCAATTCTTTACTACCACATACAGGGCTGCTATGAATATTTCCCCATGTATAAGACACACCTCTTTTCAAAAAATTTGGGATCTAAAAACTGAGAGTGACTTATACAGTAGTTGTAAATTTTTCAACTTGCATTTCCCATTTTTTGTGTTTGTCCTTATGTACATTTTTTCACATTTGTTACTGGTATATTAGACTACATTTTGCTATATTCTGTCCAGAAATGGCTTAGAAAGGACTTTCATACAATGCTTAAATTCAAGTTCAAAGTGATCCAGTTTGCAAAAAGTGAATGGAAATCAAGCTACTGAACCCAAGTTTGGTGGTCCCCCAACTGAGAAAATAATCTGAGACTGTCTAGGGAAGAAGAAACCCTGCTGAAAATGCCCCAGCAGGAGAAGGTCATGAGAGGCAAATCAGCCAAATGGTCTGATTTAGAGAGGGAATTGAAGAGATGGATTGAAGAGCAAAGGGCCATTGGAATTCCTGTGTCCACAAAGATGGTTCGACAGGAGGCAAGAAGAATTGCTGATGGAAAAGAAGTGACTGACTTCAAAGAAGACACAATTTTGGTGCTTCAGGTTCTTGAAACAGAATAGACTAAGCACCAGACTTGCCTAAAAGATGTCTGAAAGTTATGAGCAGGAATTGAATTTCATGATGAATAAAATTTGAGTTCAATCACCTTATGTAATACATTTTTTCCTAAATTTCAGGCCCCCAAATTAAGGTGCATCTTAAACATGGGAGAGTCTTATACAAGGGGAAATGCAGTACCTCTCAAGTGTCTGTGCTTTTTTTCAT
The DNA here is from genome assembly GCF_037893015.1 of Macrotis lagotis. Lineage (NCBI taxonomy): Eukaryota > Metazoa > Chordata > Mammalia > Peramelemorphia > Peramelidae > Macrotis > Macrotis lagotis. The sequence continues at coordinate 427,036,292 of NC_133666.1, read as the reverse complement.
TGTTCCTTTTGGAAACTCAGCAAATTAAATCTGTATTTCTATTTGATATCAACTGATATTCGAGGAAGAAAGCACACTCCCCAACCATTTAGGGCTACCCATAGAACCATTAGCAGAGACAAAACTAACTGGTCCCATCAAAACTCCTTTCTACCATCTCTACCTCTGTACCATTGCATCCTCTCTACCATCCTTCATTCATTTATAAATTTAACATTTTTTATCTAGTTCCTCATTTTTCTACCCCCCCTTCCTTCCCCCCTCCCCATGGCAGTGAGCAATTCGATATAAGTTGTTCATGTACAACAATGTTTTACATATTTCCATATTAGTCATGTTGTGAAAGAACCAGAACTAAGGTGGGGGAAAAACCCAAGAGAAAAAGAAACAGCATAAAAGAAGTTTCAAAACATGAACACAATAAGCTTTGCTCTGCATTCAGACTTCATAGTTTTTTCTCTGGATGTGGATGGTATTTTCCATAATAGATTTCTTAGAATTGTCCTTGATCACTGAACTGCTGAAAAGAACTGTGTCCAACATAGTTGATTATCTCAATGTTGCTGTTGCTGTTTACAATTTTCTCCTGATTCTGCTTATTTCACTGGGCATTAGTTCATGCAAGTCTTTCTAGGCTATTCTAAAGTACTCCCAAACAACATTTTCAGTGATTTCCTAATTAATGGGCATCCCCTCAATTTCTAATTCTTTACCCCTACAAAAAAGAGTTGCTATACATATTTTTGTACATGTGGGTCTTTTCCTCCTTTTTAAAGATCTCTTTGGGATATAGGCCTATCATTTACAAATATTTGTTAGCCACATACTAAGTTCTAAGCACTGGGGATGCAAATTTTAAAAATAAAATTGTCCCCAAATTGAGAAGCTTATATTATATTGAGGAGAAAAAAATATATATACAAATAAGTAAATACAAAACAATTTCATGGTGGAGAGGATACTAACAAGTGGGAACATTAGAATGGGTCTCAACTAGAAGGTGACACAATCAAACTTAAGCTGGAGATACTGAGAAGTGGAGGTGAGGGAGGAGAGTAGTCCATGCATAGGAACAAAGATATGGAAAGGGGAGGGCAGAAATATAGAGAGAGGAGAGATAGATTTTTAAAAAAAAGCAACTGGGCTAATTTGGCTACATGACTGAGGATAATATGCTATAAATTTAGAAAAGGAGGCTAAAGTCAAATTGTGAAGGACTTTAAATGCAAAGCATGGGAGTTTGAACTTTAATCAATAGGTGATATGGAATTACTAGAGCATTCTGAACATCCTATATGAAAAATGAGTTGGAGATGACTGCACTAAATTAATATGGAGAGCCATCATGACTAGAAAAGACAAGAAGCACAGGATTCACATCCCACTCTGACTTATACTGGCAAACTTCTTAGCACTCTTGGTTACTCTCTGAGTTGCAGAGATGATGACTTGCATTGGCAGAGTCTTGCTTTCCTGGGAGTTCCTTATACTGAACTCCCAAGTCCAATGCCTACTCCCTATCCCTAAAGACCAATCTGACCATTTTATTCCCTCACCAAAAATCTGGAAGTGATTTCAGAATAGATTTTCTAGATAAGACAAACCTTAGGGCCGGATTCATTATGTTTCCTCATGCACCAAAACCATACCCATGAGGTTTCACCAGTGTGTTTACCTTTAATAATCAACCAGAGAACACAGCAAATGAGTTTAACAAAATAGCAAAACAAGATAATTATAGCTAAAAATATTTCCCCCATAAATCTTCTATACTCTATGATAAATATCAATGGAAAGATTAGATAGACACACTTCTGGGAAGACATATAGCCAGGGTCCAAATTTAGAAGGACACACAGATAAAAAAGATATCGGGCCAGATTGTTTTCATTGAAGGGCATTTTATATTTCTGGCACTGAGGATCACTGATGTCTCCTATGGCTCCTGGTAATGTCATTTTACTACTCTAACTAGGTTTATTCTCTGATGATCCCTGATGGTCTTCATTTTTCCCACAGACATTGTTCTATTCATTATGTAGCCTCTGCTGTATTCAGTCTCCATCAGTTAATGTTGGTCTCCACAAAGTCCTGCCAGACATGAACCCACTAGGCATATTTATAACTCTGGAGTTACTCTCTGCTTTAAGTTTCAGTTGAAGTCCTTTGTTAGAGTGCTCTCTTTTTTTTTTTTTGCAAAGCAATGGGGTTAAGTGGCTTGCCCAAAGCCACACAGTTAGGTGTCTAAGTGTCTAAGGTCGGATTTGACAGGTACTCCTGACTCCAGGGCCAGTGCTCTATCCTGCCTAGCCACATTTCTGCCATTGCATATAAATACTCAACCTGCCAACAATACATTAATACCACTATATGGGCCAAAGTCTAAATTACTCTGGGGCTCTCACTCTTAGAATCTGGCTCCAACATACATTTATAGACTTATCCTGTTACTCTCCTATGCCTATTTGACATTGCATCTGAAGTATTTCTCATCCCTAACCCCTGCCTCATTTTGTCCTCTCACATCTGACCAGCCTAGAATGGACTGTTTTTCCTCAATTTCCATCTCTATCCTTTGAAGTTCCGTCTTTCAAGAACCAATTCAAGTGCCATCTCTTCCATGAAACCTTCCCATATTTTTCACACTTCTCACTAAGTTTAAAGCAATCTCTCACATAGATCTCTCTTTTGTACTTATCATACTACTTTACATCATGATTATTTGTGTATATAACTTTTCCTTTTTCTGTTCTTAGATTCTGATCTCTTGCAGAATATAGTCTGTGTCATTGTCACCATTGTTTTCCCCACATATGATATAGCACTTACCACATAGTAGATGCTTAATAAAAACTTTTTTAAAAAGGGAATAGGGTTTAATGGCTACATGTTCTACTATTTCAGAGAGTGTATATTATACTTTTCAAGTCTGTAAGCTCCTTAAGGATAGGGATTATCTTTTTATTAATCATAACCACAATACAATGCAGTGACTAGCACCCAAAAGACCCCTAGTAAATGTTTATTGGATTAAACAGTATTAGATTAATCTCTTATTCAGTGAAAATGAACTTGCTTTTCATGTTGAACTTTTTTTTGTTTCATTCACTCAATTCAGTTTAACAAAAAGTTACTGTCTATGGCAAGCAAGCATTGTGCTAGCTACAATATTTCAAAAACACAATCCTTTAAAACCTATAAATTCTGTTTTTCAGAACTCCATACTTCTAAATTGCTAGAAAGAAGGAATATAGGGTTAATTAAATAAATGCTTCATTAATAAATCCCATTTTTTTCTCATACATTTAATCAGAACAGAACCTGATTCATGAAGAATTTACTGTGATCATATGTTAAAAGCATGAAAGAATTTTTGACTACTTCATTTTGTATTTGTATCTCAAACAATATTTGGCACTTAGAAGACAGTAAATGTTTGTACTTGATTGAACAAGGTTGGGTATGTCTCTAGTTAGACTGAAATTTCATATATTTCTGCAAATTGAGCCCATAAATGTAACACAGCTTTTTATGAAGGAAGGAAAGAACCATTTTTGTGCAAAAGGTCAGTAATGAGTGTTTCACAGTTTAGAAAAACTAATTTATATCATCTCATTTTAACTACTGCAATAAAAATATCACCTTTTCTTTCCTCTGTGGTTAAGGACAATATATCCTTAAGGCAATTAATTGATCCAAGGACACATTCTAAGACTTCATACATTAAGATGAGAAAAATACATTTCAAGGTTTAGGATAGTTACATAGGAGCCTAAGAGATTGCCGTTTTCTCTATTGGAATGTTTGTTGAAATATAAGGAGAGAGGGTGGCTGGGTGGTGTAGTGGATAAAGCACCAGCCTTGGAGTCAGGAGTACCTGGGTTCAAATCCACTCTCAGACACTTAGTAATTACCTAGATGTGTGGCCTTGGGCAAGCCACTTAACCCCATTTGCCTTGCAAAATCCTAAAAAATATATATATATATATATATAAGGAGAGGAAAGGGGGATAATTATATAACAATACATTAATACAACTTCATGGGCCAGAATGTTCTGCAGTATCTCTTCTTATAAGGGAAATACTTACAGTGAGGTAAATATTTTTTCTCTTCCATGAAGGTCATAGTCCTTCATTTGAATGTGAACTTGAAGGCAGAAACTGTTAACTACCCCACCCTACCCTTTCTTTTTTAAATCTTTAGGGCTTAGTGCAGTATCTGGTACATGGAAGGTGCTTAATAAATTGTTTGTTGTTGCTGCTGCTGCTGATGATAGATGTAATTTCATAGCAATTGACTTTGAAGTTAATGAATGGACAAATTTAATCAGAGAATCAAGTCATTTCTCATAGTTGGCAATGCTTAGGAGACTATTAAAGAAGTATCCACATCCAGAGAATGAACTAAGGAATCTGAATGCAGATCAGTCTACTATTTTCACTTCTTAAATTTGTTTTATGTTTTTTTATTTCAAAGTTTTTCTTCCTTTTTGTTCTGATTCTTTTTTCATAACATGATTAATATGAAAATATCTTTAACATTGTTATACATGTATAACCTATATTAGATTACTTGTTGTCAAGATAAGGAGAAGGGGGGGAGAAAAAATGTGGAACTCAAAACCTTATCAAAAATGATTGTTGAAAACTATCTTTGCATGTAGTTGGAGACTACTGGACAGTGATTACCAATTAGGGAAATACCAATTTCCCAATCAGGGAAATAGTTTTATTAAGTTATCATAATCTAATATAATAATAAATTTATTTATTCATTTATTCATTCATTCATTCATGTGTTTATTTATTTGTTTGTTTATTTGTTCATTCATTCATTTACTTACTCATTCATTCATTCATTTATTTGTTTGTTTGTTTATTCATTCATTCATTCATTCATTTATTTGCTTACCTATTTATCTATTTATTCATTCATTCATTTATTTATTCATTTCTTTATTTATTCATTCACTCAGTTATTTATTTATGCATTCATTCATTCATTTCTTTGCTTGTTTATTCATTCATTCATCTTTTATTTATTTGTTTGTTTGTTTGTTTATTTGTTTATTTATTAATATCTCCCGATACCATCTGGGAGATAGCTTGGCTGACTAGGATGGAAACTCAGGTGCTTTGTCATTAGTTCCTTTCTTAGTGAATGCCAAGGGATTCCTATTGCCTCTGGAATGAAAGATAACATGCTTCTTTTTGACATTTAAAGCAATTCTCAACCTGGTCCCAATCTACCACTACAACTTTATTACACATTATTTCCCAAATTGGATTTCTTATTATTACTAATGTATGATATACTCTCTTTTAGTTGTGTTCTGTGCTTAGAATGTACTCTGCCCTCATTTGCTTCAGAATCCCTGGTTTTCCTAGAGGCTTAGTACAAGCGTCACCTTCTCTACAAAAAAGTCTTTCCTCATCCCCCTAGATACCGGTGGGAAAGATTGCTCTACTTTTGGCTTTGTATCATCAGGGTCCTGCATAGTGCCTGGAATCTGGCGAGCACTTGAGTAATGCTTTTTGTTTCATTTTAATGTAGAACACCAAGGCCCTATCTGTAGCATGAATTAAGGCAGTTCTATTTGGCAGTTCTATAAGGCAATATTGTTCCTGAATGGAGTTGATTGTGGAATTCAGCTACCAGATCACAAAAAGTAAATCAAACCATATATAATGTGAAGTACAGGGGGGCAGGGTGTGGGGGTAGGAAGGTAAATTGTACTTAAGTCAATTCAAAAGCAATGTTATCATCACAATGTATCCCTGCAGGGCAGCTAGGTGGCGCAGTGGATAGAGCACCGGCCCTGGAGTCAGGAGGACCTGAGTTCAAATCCGAGCTCCGACACATAATAATCACCTAGCTGTGTGGCCTTGGGCAAGCCACTTAACCCCGTTGCCTTACCAAAAAAACAAACAAACAAAAACCAAAAACTCAATGTATCCTTGCTTCTTTCAGTCAAATGTGCAACTGTATAGTTTGCTATAGAATATCATTTGTAAAGCATAACCATGAACTTTTCATAATTCATTATGGAGCATACATGAGTTTTTGTTTTCAAAACTACTGCAAACACTTTACTGTGAATTTTAGTATCTAAGTATAGGAAGGAGCTAGTAAATGTCAAGTATCTGAAAGTGAATTTGAACTCAGGTCCTCCTGACTCCAGGGCCAGTGCTCTATCTACTGCACCATTTCTCTTTGCCTCCTTTCTGCCACCTCACAAAATACCTTTCTTCTTTTAAGATTCTACTTTAAGTTACCATCTTGTTGCATGAAGCCTTTCCTGAATCTTTCCAATTGCCATTGCTTTCCCTCTCAAACTACCTTCCATGTTACTATTTTATATATATTAACTTTATTCAGGGGCAAGTTTTTTTTATATCCACCTTGACCCTTATCACCAAGTTTTAACTCAGGTACCCTGAGAGGGAAAAAACAACTTCTGTTGGAAATATATAGTTGTTTTCCTTCCTCTAAATGACATCTAGTTCAGATATACAGTCATAAGTATGTAGTAGATATAGAGCTAGAGGTATTTTTTTGTTTTTGTAAGGCAACGGGGTTAAGTGACTTGCCCAAGGCCACACAGCTATGTGATTAAGTGTCTGAGGCCATATTTGAACTCAGGTCCTCCTGACTCCAGGGCCGGTGCTCTATCCATTACGCCACCTAGCCACCCCAAGAGGTATTTAACTAAGCAGAAAAATTGCCTACTTTTTCTTAAGATGGGCCGCAGAGTAGCACTTCCCTAATTCTTCCCTAATTCTTCTCCTCTTTACTCAGCCTTTTCCACAGGAGAACAAATGCTGTGAATAATGATGGGGGTCAATTTTCCAAAACATTCTCTTATTTAATAAGCCTCTTTCCCCTAAAGACACTTTTTAACTGAATTATGGCAATAATGAGTTCACATGGCTTGTTTGGCTGTGTTTATAAAAATATTAAATATAAATAATAGTCTTTCTTTTATATATTAGGTACTCCCAGTCAAGACTGAACCCTGACAAAATAGCATGTACTTTCACTTTTTGCCTGTATACCAGAACTATTTGTTGTTTTTCCTTTACAATTCTCAAATAATAAAACAGAGATCTATTATGTCCAGTCACTTTGTAAAGGCAATTGCACATTCAAAACAAATTAGAGAGAAAATATAAATAACAGTAGAAAATGGGAATAAGCTTTGGAGAGAAATTCACTCTTCCTGAAATGGAAGGGGAAAGATAAAAGTATCATAACCATCTGTCTTGGCTGACCCAAGCAGCCATTGACTCTTTTATGGCATACTCATAGCTTAACATTTAGATTCTATCAGCAGTAGTAAGTAGTCTTTCTATACTTCTTCTTATATGAATCTAGAGTCACTGTCTTGTTCCCACCCTTATGATTTGGTCACATATTGAACTTCTTGAGATCATCTCAGCTTTTTCCAGAAAGTTAAGATTATCTCTTTAATACATAAACCCTTTTAAGCCCATGTATCCTAACATCTAAAACAATTGCATTATGATAGAAGAGGTTTATTCTTCAGTGACATTCTATGTCAGAGAGGCACTAAGTTACAAATGAAAGAAAAATAAATTTTATGAAAGAAAAAACAATGTGATTTTTGCATATTTATGTTCACTAAGTTAAACCAAGCACTATAATTTCTTTTTTCCACAGGTACACTACATATTTTCTCTTCATATAAGAGAAAACAAGCATTCAAAAAATGCAGGAGATTAGACTGTTTTTATGTAAAATTTATATTGATATCTTTCATTTTTAATGTCACCTTCACTTTCAAATATGCTATCCTAACCCCTACCAAAGAATAAGGAAGAATGAAAGGAAAACAAGCAATTCAGTAAAATTTAACACCATACCAACTGAGTTTGGCAATGTATGCAATGTTCTACCCCCTGATAGCCCACTTCTATAGAGAAGGGAAAGACATTTTCTCATTTTACATATTTTCTTTTTTTTCTTTCTTTTTTTTTGCAAGGCAATAGGGTTAAGTGGCTTGACCAAGGGCACACAGCTAGGTAATTATTAAGTGTCTGAGACCAGATTTGAACTCAGGCACCCTGACTCCAGGGCCAGTGCTCTATCCACTGTGCCACCTAGCCACCCCTACATATTTTCTTCTGACTTTTCTTACTTCACTTTGCATTAATTCATTAAAGAATTCCTGTTTTTCTTTATATTCTTCATATTAATCATTTCATATAGCTCAGTCCTATATCATTATATTCAGGTACAAAAATTTGTTTACCATTCCCCAACTTCATTGGTATAGAGATACCAAAAGGTATAGATATTTTAGTAATTTTCTTATCATAATTCTAACTTTCTAGAATTGTTAAACCAATTCAAAACTCTATTAGTACAGTATTCATGTGTCTGTTTTCCCCACAACCTTTCCAATATTGATTATTCCCATTTTTGTCATCTTTGCCAATTTGTTGTGTGTAAGGTTCAGTTATGACTTATATTTCTCTTATTATTAGTAATTGAGAGAATTTTACATGGCTATTTAGAGCTTTGGATTACTTTGAGAACTAGTTATAATACATTATATATATATATAATTTATATATACATTATATATATAATGTATAAATAAATTATATATATATATAATGTATTATCAGGTTTTATTTTTTTTTTGAGATCTTTCATTATGAAGGAAGGCACATTGAAGATAAACTATTGGCATATGGTGACATCTGCTGGAATAATTAAGCATTGCCTGAGTCAGATTCAGTAAATTTTAGAATTCAGTCATACTACCCATATCTAATACGTGTGTTAATAGTTACTGAGATTATTTAGACACAGAATTTTTATTATCCAGTCGGATAACTTCAGTCACATTAATGATTTCTGATATAACAATATTAAAACTACCAAAATATTTGAAATGCTGCAAAATTGCCTTCTTAATGTGTAAGTCACTGGTTAAACTTAGAATTGTTATAAACAAAGTTCCTTACTTGTTAACAACTCTAAAAGGCATTACTCATCCATTTATTCATATTTGTGGTTAATATCAAAGTACTGAAAGTATAGCATCTGCTCAAGGATGACTGATAGATAAAAGAATCAATAATTTGGTCCCAATCTACCTTTGCAACTTTATGCTTCATCAGTTGCCAAGTCAGAAGTGACTTCACTAATCTCTGATGTTATAACAGTATTTTGTTCCTCTCATCACACTATTAAAATCTACCTTGTCTTAGTAGAGTTAATTATCTATATAACATCTCTCCCATCATCCAGTAAGCTCTATGAAGTCAGTGACCCTATCATATTCTTCTTTGTCTATTATATACCTTGTATGTAGCACCCATTTAGTAAATATTTGTTGAAGTGGACTGAAACTCAAAAGGGCCAGAATGCTGGGCTAAAATAAACAATACGAACTTTAATAAGGTAAACTAAAAAAAGAAAAGCTTTGCATTTAATTTAATATATGAATTCCACATGTATAATATGGGGGAGAATTGGCTTAAAAACAGGTTATTATGGTCATTAGTATAATGTATTATTTTTAAAAGCCATCAATACATTCATTAATACCTTAGACTGAATAAATAGAAGTAGAGCTATTATTATTACATCTTTGGTTTCCTATCTATGGGCAGTGGTCATAGACTCATAGTCTTATAATATATATATATATATATATATATATATATATATATATATATATATAGAGTTGGAAACAACTAAAAGTCTATTTTGGGGGGAGGGTATATGAGGAAATTAAGACCAATGAAGAGCTATAGAATTGCTGTAAGGAGCTCATCAACCTACAGGTGTACTAAGAATTCTCATTTTGTTCATCTGATTCCAACAAAATTGTACTCTGAATAATAAATAAGTTGTGGGATGTGCTGGAGCCAGTTTATACCAACCCAGGAAAGAGCCCATTGTTAAATTTTCAGGTTTAGTAGTTACACCACAGAAATCGGCAACTACTACAAATCAGTGATTGATGTATTGTTTTATTGATTTTCTAGATTTAAGAAAATGATAGAGGAAATTTTAATAGGCAAATTAAGCATAAAAGTAGGTCATAGGATCAATGGTTTCTCTAAGAGCTGTTGCCAAACATTAACCAGCACATCCCTATGTAAACTGAATAAATGATGTCTTATTCCTATATATATTATTTTTCAAACATGCAAATATAATGATTAATAAAATAAAAATTAATTATAAATTATGTTTAATTCATAGTAGCTTTTTGTCACCCTATATTTAATCAATAAATGAATACTAATAGTTCAAGTAGTATCAAATAGGGTTCTGTGATATTCAGCTTGAAAAAATTGGGAACCACTGATATAAATGAATGATAGAATTAGTTCCACTTAAATCTATACTGATTAATTTGTGTCTGAAGTACTGAGTTCCATTCTGAATACTACACTTTTTTTTCTGAACACATTCTTTTTTTTATTTCTTTTTTCCTGTATTTATTTATTTATTTTTATTTTTGTACAAATGATGTTTTTTTATATACATTACTAAAATATTCTTGTTCAAGAGCAAAAATAATACCCCCTCCCCCCAAAAATATAGACCCTCACAAGAAATAAGTAAAGGAAAGAGAAAAAAAGTGCTTCAGTTTGTGTTCCTATACCACCAGTTCCATCTGGGTTAAATCACATTCTTTATCATAAGTCCATCACAGAAGTTACTTCCATATTTTTCCACCATCACCGCTGCTGATCGCAACTCCCTCCATCCATACCTCCCCATTACCATATACTATATTTTCTCTCTCCTTTCACTATGCCCCTCTTCTAAAATGTGCTGTAGGGTAGCTGAGTGGCTCAGCTAACTGATCACCATCCCTGGGGTCAAGAGGCCTCGAGCCTACATACCACCCCTGAGACCCAGCAACCATCAAGCCCTGTGGTCCTGGACAGACCACCCAATCGCAGCCCCTTGCAAGAAATAAAAAAAGAAAATGTGTATCTGACCACTCTCCCCCATGGTCCACCCTCTCCTCCATCACTCACATCCCCCCCTTCCCCCGTCCCCTCCTCTCCTTTTTACTCTAGATGTCTATACTCCATTGAGTGTATATGCTGTTTCCTCTCCAAGACACGTCTGATGAGAATGAAGGTTCCCTTATTCCCCCTCACCTTCCCTTCTTCCATATCATTGCAATAGCTCATTGCAATAAAAAATAATCTTATTATTAATATTATATAAGATAAATATTATGTAAGATAAAATATCTTAGCCTATTCTACCTCTCCTTTCTCTTGCTCCCAGTACATTTCCCTTTTAGCTATTGACTTCATTTTTACAATATATTATATATCTTCAAATTCAGCTTTCTCCTGTGCCTCAACTGTATAAGCTCCTTCTACCTGCTCTATTAAATGAGAAGTTTTATATGATTATCATCAGTATCATTTTTCTACGCAGGAATACATGCAGTTCATCATCATTAAGTCACTCATATTTTACCATTCTCCTCCACTCTCTATGCTTCACTTGAATCCTGTATTTGAAGGTCAAACTTTCTGTTCAGCTCTGGCCATTCCAACAGGAACATTTGAAATTCCAGTTTCCTTGAAAGTCCATCTTTTCTCCTGGAAGAGGATGTTCAGTTTTGCTGGGGAGTTGATTCTCAGCTGCATTCCAAGCTCTTTTGTCTTCTGGAATATTATATTCCAACTTTAATGTAAGTTGCTGCTAAGTCCTGTGTGATCCTGACTGCAGCTCCACAATATTTGAATTGTGTCCTTCTGGCTGCTTGTAATATTTTCTCTTTGACTTGGGAGTTCTGGAACTTGGCTATAATATTCCTGGGGGTTGTTTTTTTGGAATCTCTTTCTGGGGGAAGATCTGTGAATTCTCTCAATTTCTATTTTGCCCTCTGCCTCTAGGATATCTGGGCAATTTTCCTGTAGGAATTCTTTAAAAATGAGGTCAAGGCTATTTTCCTGTTCATGACTTTCAGGGAGCCCAATAATTTTTAAATTATCTTTCCTGAATCTGTTTCCCAGATCAGTTGTTTTTTCAATGAGATGTTTCACATTTTCTTCTAATTTTTCATTCTTTTGGTGTTGAAGTATTGTCTTGATTTCTTGTAATGTCATCAGCTTCCTTTAGCTCCATTCTACATCTGAAGGATTTGTTTTCCTCAGAGAGCTTTCTTATCTCCCTCTCCATCTGGCCAATTCTGCTCTTTAAAATGTTCTCCTCAATAACTTTTTGAACTCTTTTATCCATTTGACCTATGCTAGTTTTTAACATGCTATTTTCTTCAGCATCTTTTTGGATCTTCTTGACCAAGCTACTGACTTCTTTTTCATTTTTTTTCTGTATCTCTCTCATCTCTTTTCCCAATTTTTCTTCTATCTCCTTTACTTGATTTTCAAAATCTTTTTTGAGTTGTCATAGACTGAGTTCAATGTCTATTTTTCTTGAAGTCTTTAGATGCAGGAGTTTGTACTTCCTCATCTTCAGATTGAGTATTTTGATCCTTCTTGGGATCATAGACAATGTATTTCTCAATGGTGTTCTTCTTTTTTTCCTCTGTTTACTCATTTCTCCAGGCTGTGCATGGTTTGGGGGGGTGTTTCCTGAGCTTTTGAGTATTATTGGGTCACACACAACCCCCACAAGGATCTCAGAGTATGAAGCTCTGTCTTCCCTCCTGGTCTGTGAATGACCACAAGCACACCCCTCTGTCATGGGGCTGAGGTGGGGGCCCCTGTTCTATGGGGGGCCTAAACTGCAATCAGGATCTGAATGTGGTCAGAGGCCCAGAGTCCTGTTCAGGTACAGAGGACAGACCCTGGAATTCTCTCTCCACTCCCTTACCTTCTGTGGGTTAAGCATTCAAGGCTCAGTTGCCTGGGGGCTCCTGCTCCTGGGCTCCACCTGCTTCCTTTTCCTGGATCTGGACTGCTGAAGCTGTAACTGCCTGCTGAGTGCCCGAGGGCTGGACTTCACTTGCTCTCTCTGACAGAGGTCCTTTCCACTGATCCTCCAATTTGTGCCCAGTGCTCCCTGTGATGTAGGTCAGAAAACTGTCCCACTGCTATGAGCCACAACTCCCAGGCACCCTGGGGCTGCCTCCAGGAGGCTGAAGTTTCTTCACCCTGGCAGTCCACCCCTCTAACACACAATTTTCCAGGTTACCTTGGTCTGGTGAAGTGCCTCACTGGATCTATCTATGGGTTTTGTCTCTTGAAAATTTAGAGTCATAATTTTAAGATTTTTGAAATATTATGGAGAGAACACCTGGGAGAGGCTCTTCTCTTGTTACCATCTTGGCTCCTAGGTACTACATTTTAAGAAATATTGACAAACATTCAGGGGAAAGTGAACAAAATAGGGACCAGTCTGGACACCATATCACTTGGAGTATGGCTTAAGGAACTGGAGATATATAGCCTGAACTAAAAGAGGGCACTGAAAGCAGTTTTCAAATATTTTTAGACCTTTTATGTTTTTGTATCACCCACATTTCCAAATGTGTCCCTTCCAGAGAAGGATGCCTTGTACATTCCTTATAACAATGAATTTATAAAAGAAAAAAATTCAGCAAAACTATCCAATACATTAACTGTATATGACATTATAATTAAATGTTCTATAACCATATCTCCACCTCTGCAAAGGGGAAGGAGACTTTTTTATCTTTTTTTTTTCTGATGCCAAACTTAAGTCCTCATTTCACTGCTTGCAGTTTTGATGAATTTATTGCTTCTTTCCAATCACTTTGTTGTAGTCTTTGGGTATATTGTTTTCCTGGTTCTACTTACATCACTTTTCAACAGTTCGTGTGATTTTTAATCATTTCCTATATGCATTCAAAATTTCATCAGAATCATTATAATCTGTAGTTATAAAACATAGCTTTTCCTATCAATGAACATCTGCTTTGCTTTATGTTTCTTTAGTACTATAAGATATGCTATTACAAATATTTTACTGTATGACTTAATTCCAGTTTTTTTGTTAAATTTGTCCTGTAAGTTTAAAATTTCTAGTGATCTGTTGTCTGTATCCTAAAAGTAACAGTTACTATAATCTTAGTGTTGAGAAGGATCATAGGCATCATGTAGTCTGAAATTCTGCCACCAGTTTATGGATGAAGAGATTGAAATCTAAAGAAGCTGAATTGAGGTTATATTGTAAATTCACGAGAGAGTTATATAGTCAAAGTTAGCACCTAGATCTTCTAATATGGCCTTTCCACTATACCAGGGTGCTTAAAAAAATTAGGAGTGGGGCAACACCAAAATACACATCTAGGGGCAGCTAGGTGGTACAGTGGATAGAGCACCAGCCCTGGAGTCAGGAGGACCTGAGTTCAAATCCAACCTCAGACACTTAATAATTACCTAGCTGTGTGGCCTTGGGCAAGCCACTTAACTCCATTTGCCTTGCAAAATCCTTAAAATAAATAATTGCTTAGCTGTGTGACCTTAAGCAAGTCACTTAAGTCCATTGCCTTACATAAAATTTTAAAAGAAGAAAAGAAAAAACATACCCAAATCTACTCAAATTCTAAAATTAAAAGATCCTTTATCTATCACAGAAACTTTGAAATGCAAAACAAGGCAATTCTACAGCTTCCAAATAAACTGTACTACCTGATACTCAATCTGGCTAATTAATGAGTAGTTCCTCTTATCAAAGTCCTAAAACTTAAAGACCTTAAGATGCTTTTTTCATCATTTACCACCAGAGAATATACATACAGAATCAAATCCCAGTAACACTAACCTGCTGCAAACACAAAGCCCAGTCTGTTATGAACCATTGCAAAGGCTGTAGAGTCCAAAAACTGCTAGAGATCAGTCACAAAATGTTCCTCTTAGGGGTGTATAGGTGGTGTAGTGGATAGAGCACCAGCCCTGGAGTTAGGAGGACCTGAGTTCAAATGTGATCTCAAACACTTAATAATTACCTAGCTGTGTGGCCTTGGGCAAGTCACTTAATTCTATTTGCCTTGGGAAAAAAACCTAAAAAAACGTTCCTCTTAGGTGCTATTATTATCACTGTTTTTTGAATGAGGAAACTAAGACAAATAGGTTAAGTGATTTCTCCAGGGTCACACAGCTAGTAGGTATTTCAGGCTGAATTTGTAAAATGAGGATAATAATGTTTGTACTACCTACATCAAAAGAACTTCAAAAAAATCAAATAAAGAGCTATACATAAAGCACTATTTAAATACAGAAAAGTGCTGGGAAATGCTTAACAGGTGCTCTATGGGGAAGTGGATGCAGGACATACTTTACAGTTTAATCTGCATTATTAATGGACAGTTAGGTGGTATGGTGCATGGAGCTCCAGACAAATCAGGAAGACTCATCTTCCTAAGTTTAAATCTGTCTGTAAACTTAACATCTATGTGATCCTGGACAAGTCATAACCATGTTTACTTCAGTTCCTCATATGTAAAATGAATTGAAGAAGGAAATGGCAAACCACTCTGGTAAAAACCAAGAAAAAAAAACCCTTGAATAAGATCACAAAGAGTGTAACAACTGAATAGCAACAACAAAGCATTATTAACAGTTTCTTCATCATTTCTAAAGTCAACAATCAACAAAACAACAAAAAAATGAGGACTGATTTGTAGCATTTCTTAATTTCCAAAATGTGAATTCTTGTACTGAAAATTAGCATTTGTCCAGGCATATATGAACTGGACCAAGCACATAATGATGATGATGATATTCCCAAAATTCACTGAGTATTATACCTGAAGTGGTGATGATGGAGAAAACAAAGATGCTCCTAGGGCTCTCTGGTGTTTAAATTATTTTCCTTTCAAGACTTCATTAAGCCTTTAAACCAAAAGGTGCCTAAAGAAATCCAATCTCCTTTCAGATTCTTCTCAATACTGATCAGGCCATTACTTCCTACCACTTATAGGGTCCCCAGTTCTAATTAAGGGCTTGAATGATAAATTAGGTTTTCAATTTAAGTTAATTTAATAGTTGCTAAATCTTCATTTTATTCAATAAATTAGAATTCCCCTGGCAGACAAAAAAAGTAATGCAATTCCTCATCTTTCCCTAAAATTGGAAAATGGCATATGTGTCCCATATCCATTTGCAACTAACTGTTTGAGACTTAAGATACTTTTACAAAAGAGAGATGGGGGTCAGTGGTACTAAAAACAATAGGACTGTATTGCTAATATGTTTTAATGAACACAGAGAAAGGTATAAGGCCCAATTTGAGATACTTGGGGGCATGGGACATCAAGGGGCAAAGGTAAAAGGATGTGGACAAAGATATGACCTTTCAGTTGAATTCTTCAGGTACTTCTCAATTACCAAATGGAAAGTATAGACATCCAGACCTTAGTCACCAGAGAGGCACTGAAGAATCTCATGCACAGTAATTAACAGATAACAGAAGAAAGGCATTTGAAGGCAGCAAAAGGTCATTTTCAGAATCTCTCTGTGCTTTGCTTTCCTCATTTGTAAAATGAATTGGTTGGCTTGTCTGATCTCTAAGGTTCCTTCTAACTACTTATCTATGATTCTATAAATCTATGACTTGACACTTAGAATTTGCCAGTCTCTTAGCATCCCTCCTACTTCAGAATAGGAATATCTAGACCCTGTCCTCTGGAGCAGAATAGTTCAACATATTAGAATAACCTACACACTAAATAAAGTCAACCCAGGGCGGCCCACAAAAAAAAATTATTATTAATTTGGAGTCCATGAAGTTGCATTGCAAATATTTTGATAACCATATTTCAGTATAACTGTTTTTCATTTTTATCCTTTGTTTTCTATTTTATGCATTTAAAAATATCATTCTGAAACCTGGTTTCATAGGCTTGACCAGTCTGACAAAGGGATCCAAGACACAAAAGTTAAAAGAACCTCTGTCCTAGAGCATTAATAAAGCAGGTCAGAACGACATGTTATTAAGGAAGTAGTAGGCACATCCAATTGGTTGTCTATCTCTGACATTAAAGGCAAGGAACTGCCAGGATTTGGTTATTCTTTTAGATGAAGTTGAGAGCATGGGATTGGAGGTTCCTAGCACTGACAATTCAAGATATGGAATATTCCAAAAAAGGAGTAGGACTAGGAATGCCAACAAGAGGATAAAATGTGTTTATAACAAAGGCAACCCATTGTGCACAAGACTTAAAGGTCACACAGAGTTTCCCTTGTCTCCACTTAAAAAAAATAGCAAGAGTTATTGTTGTTATTTTACTACCACACAATGGTACAATATCCTAGACTTTGAAGGGTCTATAGGGATGCTCTAGTTCATCCCCTTCATTTTATGAATGAGAAACACAGTAGCCTAGTGGTGGTAAAATCTGTATCATGCACTGGTAAGTGCAATGATGTCAATGAACTAACACCATAGTTCTCAAAATCATATTGTTATGAAATGAATTGTTATTAAGAAAAAAATCACAATCTATTTTATTTTATTTTATTAGGTTTTTTGCAAGGCAATGGGGTTAAGTGGCTTGCCCAAGGCCACACAGCTAGGTAATTATTAAGTATCTGAGGTCATATTTGAACTCAGGTCTTCCTGACTCTAGGGCTGGTGCTCTATCCACTGTGCCACCTAGCTGTCCCCACAATCTATTTTTAAAAAAAAAAGCTTTATAAAACGGTTCTCAGTCATAAGCAATGTAATATATATATATATATATATATGTGTGTGTATATATATATACATATATATATTAAGGAAGTAGTAGGCACATCCAATTGGTTGTCTATCTCTGATGTATGTATACATACACACACAAATTAACCAGATATTATTCTTTACTGTATACATAGATTATTTTATTAAGATAATATAGGGCCCTTGGTCTGTGCATATTAATATCCAAGTTAAGGACTGATGAATTTCATGGGTAGATATCAGTAAAATTAGCAAGAATATACAATCCTGTCAGAGTAACTACAAAAATATATTACAACATGAAGGAGTTTTTGTGTGTGTTTGTGTGTGTGTGTGTGTGTGTGTGTGTGTGTGTGTGTGTGTGTGTGTATCAGGGCTGGGAGGAGAGGGAAGTTTTCCTGTCAACGATTAAAAAAACCTCTTCATTTCAATAAGCATTTAAGCATCCCATAGGTACAGAACGATGTGATACCTACTAGGTATCAAGAAAAGTAAAACTCATTTGAACTTAGAATTTAACTGTGGGACTGAGACCTCTGTAGCATTAACCACTGGACAAGATTTGTCAACTTACCCAGGTCTCTTAGTGAGTATCAACCACCAGTCTGCTAACCCTTCCATTCTCAATCTTAGGGAAAGCTAGTGTTCTCATTAACATCTAAAAGTTCCAGTAGTGGCTTGCCCTCAATTTTTCTTCCTTCCTTCCTTCTTCCTTCCTTCTTCTTTCTCAGTAATATACATCTACATATGTGTATAAGTGTACACACATAAAGAATCAAAGCTTTTTTATGTAAAGCTAAGTAGGAAGTACAAAGAAGGGATTGGGATAGTGCAAAAATGAGTAGGTGGAATGAATTTAGTGAATGACAAAGGAAAGGTAGAACTATTTAATTTCTATTTTGCTTCTATTTTTTTTTCTTTCAAGGAGAGAGATCTACAGCCTGGAAAAGAGAGACAAAAATGATTAAGAAAGAATTGGGGAGAGGGTCCAAGAGATGTAAGGAAGCATACAAGTACCTTTTCTTCCCCTCAGTAGATTCAAGTCTCATGACCCAAACAGATTAACTCCTAGGTTAGTAAAAGAACATACAGATACAATTGGGGGTAAATCTTTATTTTGTCATCAGTGATCTTTGAGGAATGATAAAAGGGAGTGCAAGCCTGGAAACAAACCAATTCTAACCCAATTTTCAAAAATAAGAAAAAAATGCAAATTTTAGATAGATCAATGAGTACGATATAAATTCCCCAAAAGTATCATAGAATGGTTTATTAAATAGATGGTTTTCATGTCTAGGGTCTGTTCTATCTATACAATGTAGGTCCTAGGATAGGTATTCTAGAACTGAAAGATAGAATTCCCCCAGTGTGATTCAGGAAACAGAGAACTGTCTTCAAATCCAGGAAGACCTGGTCTCTAGTCCTACCTCTTATATTAGCTACTTTACCCTCTTTAGAACTCTAGGCATCAAAACAAATGACTCATGACAATCTTGAGTATGGTCCCAAACAGATGAAAATGTAGTTCCTACCTGATTTTTTTTTAGGATTTTGCAAGGCAAATGGGGTTAAGTGGCTTGCCCAAGGCCACACAGATAGGTAATCATTAAGTGTCTGAGCCCGGATTTGAACCCAGGTACTGCTGACTCCAGGGTCGGTGCTTTATCCACTGTGTCACCTAGCCTCCCCGCTACCTGATTTTAATGTGTTGCTATATGAATAAAATAAGCTATGTATGTATATACATATGTAAGTAAATATATAAATACATACACACAAACATCTATATCTATATCTACATCTACATCTACATCTACATCTAGATATAGATATAGATATATATATAAAGAACCATGTTTGTCTAAGTAAGTATATAGCTCACAGGTAGAGTTTAGTGGTCCTCATTTCTATTTAAGTTTGATGTCATTGCTCTAGGCAGTTCTGAAGTGATGAGGTCAGTCTATAATGGTAGAAGGCATAATAAATAAGTAGATAGACAGATAGACAGACAGATAGATAGATAGTTATAGATATAGCTACCTACACATGATGTGCTTAGAAAGGGAAAGGATGACCATTTCAGGTCATATCACAATAATTAATCTCATTTCCTTTTTTGATAGGGTACTAAACATATGTAACAGAAAATGAAATAGAATAGAATACCTGTATTGCAAGAAAGAATGCATGCATGTAGCCTTGGGAATAGGATAGACAGGTGTGAATTGAGCTATTGTGCAACTAGGAAGATTTGGAGCTTGCCCAAAGATTGAGTTCCAAGAATGTTAATTAAGAGCAGTCATCCAATAAGCATTTATTAAATGCCTACTGTCAAGAACTGTGATAAGCACCAGGGATACAAAGAAATGCAATAACAGTTCTTGCCCTTGAGGAGTTTACATCTAATGGAACAATGTTGGAAAGTCTCTAGTGCGGTAGAAGTATTGGAAAATATAGTAAAGCAATGATTCCCAACATATTTTGTTTCAAGAATTCCTGTCAGCAATAACAAAAATGTGTCGTGAACTCCCAGGATAATTTAGCATACTACTCATAATATTCTGAAATTATTTATTGCTTAAGTGAAAGCTAGTGAAGAATTTCTTTTTTTTTTTAGCATGAACCTCATGAGAACTAAATGAGAAAGTTCTTATTCTACTTGGCCCCTGTGGGGCCAAAGAGCAATAGTTGAAATTTGAAAAAATACTTTAAAGCTTCCTTGATCTTATCGTTTAACACTCTTAACAAGTTAAATAAAAGCATTAATAGCATACTTATCTGTTTTTCAAATGACACAAAGTTGGGAATCATGATTGACAGACTTGTAACTTACTTATTTTTTATTTTATTTTTTCAACTAAAAGCAAAGATAGTTTTCAACAATCATTTTCTTGGCAAAGTTTTGAATTTCACATGTTTCTCCCTCCTTTTGTTCCTTTCCCTTCCCCCTAGACAGAAAGTCATCTAATATAGGTTTGCATGTATAACTATGTTAAAATTAAATTCATATTAATAATATTGTGAAAGAAAAATAAAATAGAATCAAAAGGCATATGTTTATGATGATATATATGTATATGACATTATATTTATATATATATATATATATTTTATATAAACAAACATTAGAGAGAAAAAACATACATGAGACAACATTTAAAAATTGAAGATAAATTCTGACCTGCATTTAAACTCCACAGTTCCTTCTCTGGATATGGATGGTATTTTCCATAACGAGTCATCTAGAATTCAGACTTACAATTTAAGAAGTTTCTAACAGGTTAGACTAATAGACTAGGACAACAGTTCTTACACTTTGGGATTTCAAGATCCCTTTATACTCTTAAAAATGATTGAGCACCCTAAAGAGTTTTTGTTCATGTGGGTTATATCCATCAATATGTATCATATCAAATGATATTAAATTAAAATGGATTATCTTTAAAATATTTATTTAATTATTTAAGCACAATGATAAATACATTACATATTAATGTAAATAATAGATTTTTATTTAAAATATCTACATTTTCCAAAACAAAACAAAAATCAGTAAGGAGACTGGCATTGTTCTATGTGCTTTTGCAATCTAATATCTGACTGGATTCTCATGTCTCCTTTTCTATTTAATTTGTTGCAATATATTGTTTTTATAGAAGTATATTAAGAAAATCTAAAGTTACATAGATGGTATTTGGAAAAGGAAGAACTAATTGAACAGGTAAATAACATATTAGTATTATTATGAAAAGAATTTTGACTTTGCAGATACCCTAAAAGGATCTCAGTGGCCCCCACCCCCCACTCCAGGTTCCTTTGACTACATTTTTGAGAACTATTGATATAATCTTTTTTTTTGAGTTTTTTTATTAAAGATATTATTTGAGTTTTACAATTCCCCCCCCCCCCCAATCTTACTTTCCTCCACCCACCCCAACCCCCATGGAAAGCAAACTGTCAGTCTTTACTTTGTTTCCATGTTGTACATTGATCCAAATTGAGTGTGATGAGAGAGAAATCATATCCTTAAAGAAGAGACAAGAAGTCTAAGAGGTAACAAGATTAGACAATAAGATATCTGGTTTTTTTTTCTAACTTAAAGGGAATAGTCCTTGAACTTTGTTCAAACTCTTTCTCTGGATACAGATGGCACTCTTCTTTGCAGACAGCCCAAAATTGTCCCTGATTGTTGCACTGATGGAATGAGCAAGTCCTTCAAGGTTGATCATCACCCCCATGTTGCTGTTAGTGTTTTTCTGTTTCTGCTTATCTCACTCAGCATCAGTTCATGCAAATCCCTCCAGGATTCCCTGAAATCCATCTCTCCTGGTTTCTAATAGAACAATAGTGTTCCATGACATACATATACCACAGTTTGTTAAGCCATTACCCAATTGAAGGACATTTACTTGATTTCCAATTCTTTGCCACCACAAACAGGGCTGCTATAAATATTTTTGTACAAGTGATTTTTTACCCTTTTTCATCATCTCTTCATGGTATAGAACCAGTAGTGGTATTGCTGGGTCAAAGGGTATGCTCATTTTTGTTGCCCTTTGGGTGTAGTTCCAAATTTCTCTCCAGAAAGGTTGGATGAGTTCACAGATCCACGAACAGTGTAATAGTGTCCTAGATTTCCCACAACCCTTCCAACAATGATCCTTTCTGGTCATATTGGCCAATCTGAGAGGTGTGAGGTGGTACCTCAGAGAAGCTTTCATTTGCATTTCTCTAATAATTAATGATTTAGAGCAATTTTTCATATGGCTATGGATTGCTTTGATCTCCTCATCTATAAATTGCCTTTGCATATCCTTTGGCCATTTGTCAATTGGGGAATGGCTTTTTTGTTTTAAAAATATGACTCAGTTCTCTGTATATTTTAGAAATGAGTCCTTTGTCAGAATCATTAGTTGTAAAGATTGTTTCCCAATTTACTACATTTCTTTTGATCTTGGTTACATTCGTTTTATCTGTGCAAAAACTTTTTAATTTAATGTAATCGAAATTATCTAATTGGATTTTGGTGATGTTCTCCAACTCTTCCTTAGTCATAAACTGCTCCCCTTTCCATAGATCTGACAGGTAAACTAGTCCTTGATCTTCTAATTTGCTTATAGTATTGTTTTTTATGTCTAAGTCCTGTAACCATTTGGATCATATCTTGGTAAAGGGTGTGAGGTGTTGGTCTAATCTAAGTTTCTTCCATACTAACTTCCAATTTTCCCAGCAGTTTTTAATCAAAGAGGGAATTTTTATCCCAATAACTGGACTCTTTGGGTTTATCAAACAGTAGATTACTATAATCGTCTCCTGCTTTTGCACCAAGTCTATCTACTGGTCCACCACTCTTATTTCTTAGCCAATACCAAACAGTTTTGATGACTGATGCTTTATAATATAATTTTAGATCAGGTAGGGCTAAGCCCCCTTCTTTTGCACTTTTTTCATTAAGCTCCTGGAAATTCTTGACTTTTTATTCCTCCATATGAATTTGCTTACAATTTTTTTCTAACTCATTAAAGTAATTTTTTTTTGGAATTTTGATTGGTAGGGCACTAAACAGGTAGTTTAGTTTTGGTAGAATTGTCATTTTTATTATATTAGCTCTACCTATCCATGAACAGTTGATATTTGCCCAGTTATTTAAATCTGATTTAATTTGTATGAGAAGTGTTTTATAATTGTTTTCAAAAAGTTTCTGAGTCTGTCTTGGCAAATAGACTCCCAGGTATTTTATATTGTCTGAGGTTACTTTGAATGGGATTTCTCTTTCTAGCTCTTCCTGCTGTATCTTGCTAGACATATATAGAAAAGTTGAGGATTTATGAGGGTTTATTTTATAACCTGCAACTTTGCTAAAATTGCTAATTGTTTCCAGTAGTTTTTTGGATGATTTATTGGGATTCTATTGATATAATCTTAATTAAAATGAAATAAAATAAAGTTAAATGTAAAGTCCTGAACCTAGGGTAAAAAAAAAAATCAAGTACTCAAATACAGAATGACAAGAACAACATTTTAAGGGGTTTTAATGAATAGTAAGTTAAATCAGCTTCAATACTTCTAAGATCCAAAATTTTATCAATGTAGGTGCCCCCTCCACTAATGCATATAACTTAGGGGACAGTTTCTACCACTATAAAATTCATCACCCTGTAGCCAATTTGATGAATCTTCCATTTTTTTCACAAGCTAGGTTGAACCTTGGACATCAGACATGCCATCTTTAATCAGGGACATATTTGAAGACTTTCCAGTTTGGCAGAACTTGACAAAGCTAACATTCTACTTTAAGCCTAGAAAATCCCAGAGTTATCATTCCAAGAAGTATTTTAATAAATGTAAAGTTCTTCTTATTCTTCTTGGCCCCAGTGGGGCCATAGAGCAATAGTTGAAAGTTGAGAAAAAGATGGCACAATATCAGGGAGAAAAAAACCCTTTTCTTAAAAACAATTACAGTTGTCCAAAAATTGAATAGGCAGAAAGATCACTTAAAATACACACCCATTCAGGTACTAATACATTGCTGTATTAGGTGAAACTGTGAGTTGATCCAGTCATCCTGAAAAGCAATTTGCAATTATTCTTTTAAAAAAAAGTGATTGAAATGTCCTTACCTTTTGTCTTAGAGATCCCATTACTGTGCATATACCTCATGAAGATCAAGGACCTAAAGAAAATATTCATTTTTAATAGGAAAAATGAAATATGTACACATCAATTTGGAAATGGAAAAACAAATTGTAATACAGGAATATAAAGGGATATTATTGCACTATAAGAAAAAATTAATAAATACATGATCCAATGCAAAATGAAGTAAACAGAACCAGGAAAACAATACATACAATTACACTACAATGTATATAGAAAGAACAAAAACGTTTCTAAACAATGTGTCATATGACCTAGGTTGATGTCAGAGAATAAGTGAGAAAAGTGACTAAACTATTCATAACATTTGACCTAGTCGTCTCACTAGAAGAATACTCAAAGAAAATCAAGGATAAACAGGAAGGTCCCAGTTATATACAGAAATATTCACAGCTGTATTTTTTCCAACAGCAAATAACTGAAAACAAAATGAATATCTAATGATTGGTCATTGACTGAACAAATTATGGTACATAAATTATTGGAATACTTATTACACCATAAGAAATTATGAATATGAGGAATTTAGAGAAAGTTGAAAAGATTTGTATGAATGGTTACAGAGTGAAGAAAACAGAAACAGGAAAATATGCAAAATGGCTCAAGTGATGTAAATGAAGATCTATTATTAGTTATTTTGGCTCCTAGAACATACTTTACCAAAATCAGGAGAGGCAAGCAGCATGAACTGGTCCTTCAAGTCAATTTTTTAATACAAATTCAATTCAAATACAATTCAAAGAGAGGGAGAGGGGAGATAGACTCCAAAATTCCTTGAGGATATTTTGAGGGAAGCTATTTCTAGGGGAAGAGAATAGAGAATATGATAGGTCTGTGGGGAGTGGGGAGTGAGAGATCACATTTTAAGAGAGAGCAGATAGAAACCCACCCATCTGGTAGCTTTCTATTTTAATTGCTGATTAGGAGCTACATTCAATTATTTCTTAGTTGTTGAAAGATTGTATACTCTAAATTGAAATGACCTGGCAAAAAATTCCCACATCCCATCCTAGTTACAGTCCTATGTAGTTGAAATAATAAAATAAAATAATAAAAGGCAGCTGGACTCAGATTAAAAGTAATGACCAATATTGGTTCCAGAGGACAAACACAGCTAGGGAATAGGAGACTATGGGTGCAATGCTATAGATTCATCAAACCTATAAGAGGCAATCTTGTGTTGGTTTGGCTTTGCTCAACTGTTTTCATTGTTACCAGGGAGAATTCTGTGAGATGAAAGTTTATTGGAAACTATCAGTGGTATAAGAAATAAAAAGAATCAATAAAACTTTAAAAAATACATAACTGAAACAAAGAATAAAAACAAGGGGCCATTATCATCTACTTCAGTTTCAGAAAATAAATTCAGAACTGTCTTTCAGTATATAAATGATGGGGTTGGGACATTTAAATGAACAAGGTAGTTATAAAGTGAGGAAGTAAAATGTTTTCTAATGTTTAAGTTCATAGTTCAAAAAACTAAGAGACTACTTTCTAAATGAAATTGAATCTCAAATTCCTTTCTACCTTTATGCATGTTCTATAGAAATACAATTCTAAAAGTACGCAGAAATATTTGGCAAAGAGATACCTTAATTCTGCTATATTCTTTTATATGTAAGAAATGTTTAAGACCTAAATTATAATAATATATACTAAAGGCAGTAATTTTGAAACTGCTAGTACTGATTGTTCAGTATTTATGGACTAAACAGATATAAAGAAATACTAGCCTTCATAAAGGGTTTGAGCATACCATTGTAAAAACCAATGTTTTATTACAGTAATGGCTATTTAGATCAGAGCCAAGGGATTGACTATTCTTCTAGTGTCCTGTGAGGTTAGTACCTTCAGAAATCAATTGTGGCTACTTTATGCAGTTAATCTTATTGAAAGTTCCCATTCAAAACCAATATTCAGGAAAGTGGATCCCTGGAGTGCTCATAACCAGGCCCAGGCTTTTCTCAGAACAGATATTGTGTCACTGAAGATATTAGATGATGCCTTTGTAAGAAAGAAAGAAGATAATAAATGGATTTCAGAAGCCCAAACTTATATACTACACATTTACACACACACACACACACACACATATGTACATATATATATATATATATATAGAACACTAATACATGGAGTCAATCCCGTTAAGCATCTCTTGACTCTGAGCAGTAGATTGAAGCAGATCTCAGAGGTCAAGTAGCTATTGATCTGAGAATAGAACCTTAACCTGGGGAGTGGGGATCAGGGATAGTGGAGTTGTCTTTGTAAAGGAATGGAAGAGAAGTGACATCTGGAAGGGAAGGCATGTTTTTTTCAAAATTCCTTTAGATTTCTTATTGTGGCTATTATCACTTTTCTGAAATTTTTTTCACCTGGAAAATATATTTAATTTTTTCCTAACTTTTTTTCCTATAACTTCTCTCACAACAAAAGTACAGAAGTATGAGAACAAGGCAAAAGGCTTAATGAAGCATGAAGGTGGGGGGAGGGAGGAGAAATAAAGGAAGTTTGAAGGCAAGGCTGGTAGGGGGGAGATCACTTGACTGTTCAGACACATACATTAACAAATGTGCTAATGTGTTGGAAAGTGTTTTGTAATAGATTTTCAATATCAATAAAAACCCCTTTTTTACTCTGATTTCTATCAGTATGGAGAGAGTCAGATATGTATGAAAAGTTCCTTAAGGCCATTAAGAAGGAAATAAACCAGCTGTTAAAGAAGTTTCTGCTCTTATCTAAAAGGCTGAGGTTGCCTGGGGACTCTTCCAGTCTTTTTCCTCTACTTCCTTAGTTTAAAAGCACTCCAGATCCTCACACCCGCAGCTTGAAAGGAACCCTTCACATCAAGGCTAAATCTGTGTTAGCCAATTCTGGTCTGATTAGGGTTTTCTCAGCCCTTTTCCATTGCCCAAACTGAGAGGGGAAAGCTTTGCTGCTAAGCAACCGCACGACTCCCAGGAGCTTGAGGAATAGAGGCTTTCCCTATGGTTCACAGATCTGACACTCAAACATTCAAATCTGCTCTATAATTAGCCCTTGACAGGGCTAAGTCCACCTGCTCAGCAGTGTCAGTAGTTCAGTATTGTAAAGACTTCAGTAACACCTGATGTCTACAAAATGCAATTCTCCTTCCCCTTCATCCACATAACTACAAGTTTTGTTTAGATTTTTTTTTTAGTTTTTGCAAGGCAAATGGGGTTAAAGTGGCTTGCCCAAGGCCACACAGCTAGGTAATTATTAAATGTCTGAGACCGGATTTGAACCCAGGTACTCCTGACTCCAGGGCCAGTGCTTTATCCACTACGCCACCTAGCCTCCCTGAGATTTTTCTTTCTTATTTGGAACTACTACATACAAACATGCATACATGTATACACACACACACACACACACACACACACACATATATTATATATAATATGTATTTTAAAACCCCCTACTATAAACTTCAGGTCTCCTGTAGTGGATTCAGGGCACCTAGCTAATCTGGTACCAGCCCATCTCAATTCCAAACAAACCAAAACAGGGTAAAGAAGCAGGAGAAGGGGGAATTGAAAGGAGAGGAATCTGAAGTGAGAAGATGAAAATATTAGAAAACACCAACATTCTCGAAGAAAAACTGCCAAAAAAAATTCAACAATAGGGAACTTTCTCAGTACTAAAACTATGATCAACTAAGTGTCTGTTGGTAGGTCCCTTAGTGCAGGCCCAGCATACAAACTAAGTCAGACTAATTCAGTAACAGTGAGCGCTCCACGGGTTCCCAGAAAGGGCCTCATGAATGAGAAGCCGTTGCTAGGTTTCCTTCCCCCTTTCATCGTTTTCTCCTCCTCCCCAATTCCCCTTAATACTTTTAAAACCAAAAGAAATAGCCCAGAGATCTCTAGCTTTGTCGAATTTGCAGACAAGGCTAAATACACACAATCCTAGAATGAGCCCTTTACTGTTTCAGGACCCTGGAGAGCGGCCGCGGCCCGGAAACGATTGACCCACGTAGTCCCAGGGCTCTTGGCACCCTGCTATCTTGGGGTAAGCCATGGGCACACCAAGCACTTTTTCTACTACATATTCCCTCCATTTCACATTTGTTTACCAGTGATTGTCTTGGACTCGGAAGACCTTAGTTTAATTCCCATTTGTAAATAGATTAGGTGGTGCCTTTCAGCTCTCCTTTCACTTTTCGCTTTCAGTTTGCTTGAGACTAGATCAGATCAACTGGTCTACAAACTATATTTTTACCAACAATTCCCCCAGTTTATTAACCATAGGAAAATAACTTCAGTTGTTTGGGGGGGGGGGGTTGGGAGAACTGTATGTGTAGATGGTTTGTTTTGAATTTCAATAAATATGGATAACCTAATAAATCTTTCTCTCAGAAGTCTTCTAAATAAAATACTCCCCTCATTAAGGCCTTCCCCAAGATTGCCTAAGAAATTAGCAAACAATGACCAGAAAGGTCCATGATCCAAATATTTCAGGGCATATCATAGTGAGGAGAGGCCTATTTTATTTGTGCAGGATTTTTAGAGACAGCCCCAGCTGTGGGGCAAGTTCAGACCTCAATAATCATGTCTCTTTTCTGTATACTACCACAAAAATAGGGCCAGGAAACCCTTTGGTTGCCAAAACTAGTCTGAAATTAGCCTTTATTAACTCTAACAGTACTATTATCATGTAAGTGTTTCCTAGTTGTCTATTCCTATGGAGATAGGTTGACCATTGCCAAGGTACCCTAAGGGCCATAAATTCGGTTCAGGGGAGAGATTGAACAAATTCATGTTCTTCACTCCTCAAGAATTGAATTGTAAAGATGCTTGTGGAAACACCAGAAAACTAAAAGAGAATAGGAAGAATTTTTTTAAACCATTAACTTTGCTTTTCAGAAGAAATATAGCACTATGAGGAAAGTAAATTTCTGACTGCAAGCTGACTTGATTGTGGGTGGAACTCATAGTAATGGTGTATTTTTTTTGTTTTTTTTTCTCATTTCCATTGCTCTCTCCCTGGATAGCAGCCTCTAGACCCCTCTGCTGCCCCCAAAGCTGCCAGACTCCTTTTTAGCCTGCTATCTGGCTTCCCTCCCTTCTTCTCTCATCTTCTTCAACAACCCCCACATCAGACTCACAGTCGTAGTCCTGACTTTCCCCCTCTGATTCCTGCTCTGCCAGTTGCTGACCTCACTCGCTGGAACCCAGCTTCTGTAGGTTCCTTTCTCTCCTGGGGGGAGGCAGCGACTCCAGGTCATTTCAGAGTCTTGTTCTGGACAGCCCTGGCTCTGCCCATCCGCAAATCTTGGGAAAGTCCACCAAGTCCTACATGGAAAGACGCCTGGCTCTGGAAAGAGGATGGGACTACTTGGCAAACCTCATCCATTCCTGTGAGTATAACTTTTTTCATCTACATTCCTTTACTATTACCAAATGATCTTAGCCTAGTCTTACTCCTAAACCACATCAACGCCAGCCTAAAATTGCCCAAACAACCTCAATTTTTCAAAACTTTTGCTAGTTCTCAACTATACAGTAAGAGGAGGGAATCAACAGAAGGAACAAGAATATTTGAGGAAATTAATACTAATCATGGCACTCTCTGCTTCCTTAACAATAGTCATTGATAGATAGAAACCTCTCCAACATTTCTGTTTTTCCATGGACAGATTTGAGACTATTTTCCTGAGGCATTTATATCTTTAGTTCTCAAAAACTACCAATCACCATTGCTATTCCCATGATCTGCTTTTAAAGTTCCTCCTCCCTCCCCTCCTTCCTCCCTTCTCCTCTTTCCTCCCCCCTCCCTCCCTTCTCCTCCTTCTTCTCCTATCATCTTTTCTGTCTCCCTCTTTCCTCACCCCTAATTTCCCTGTCTTTCTGTCACAAGTGTTCCTGAGAAATGGAAAGAAATGATGTGATGATATACATGTGTCAGATCAGTTTACAGCTTCAGAGAAAAAATATTTAGTCCTTCTAGGTCTAGCACAAAGCTCCCAAGCATATGCAGCTTCTGATTTCCAAGTGTAAACTCTCATCAATTGGAAAATGCCTCAACTCCTTTCCAGCTCCTTTATTGTTTCCTTTCCAGGACCAGTGTGAATGAGGGGGGGAAAGTGTTTTCTTTAAAACCTGAGGTTTTCTTAAAATAGGATTTCTCCTAAACTCGTCTCTACTGCCTGTGTCTCAGGAGATGATGAGAGAATTCTTTTCTCAATGGGATCTCTCTGGGAGTCTAGTTCCTAGGATTAGACACAAAGGGCATGTAAGTGTTAGCCTTCCTTTCTTACCTTGGGATAGGTCCAAAAAAAGAGCAGGTTCTCGATTCTTTAAGAGATGGCATGATTAGAGACAGGAATGGGGGCTGCAGGACAGGGCAATGTGTCCCTGAATTGAGGAAGACGTTGGATGTAGCCCTTTACACAGAAGTGTATCCTGGAAATTTTTTAAAAAGAGTATAGTGTTGTTTTTGTTTTTTAATTCTAAGCACGAGGAGCCTTCGCCCCTACTCCCCTCCGACCCAAACGCCATACCTCTGTGGTTCAACTTACCATACTTACAGTACATAAGCACGGTCCTACATATTCTTGCACATACACATACGCACCCATAGAATGCTTTGTCCTACCCACCCCATTCCTCCCTCACAGATGTGGCTCTGCACACTCCAGCTGCACACCGCCTATGGTTCGAGTAAACACTTCCAGTATTTCATAATCCAAAGAGCCTTGGGTGAAGCATGAGTGGGGGAGGAGAGAAAGAACAACACAAGACAACCCTAAGCACCTCCACTCTTTTTCCTTTGGCTTGTCAAGTTACAGCTGTGGCCAGCTTCCGTGGGGGAAATGATGCTGCTGTCCAGGGACCGGGTGAGGAAGGGAGCTGCTGTTACCCACTATCCTTTCCGAGGGGATACTTTTATTCAGTCTCCCTGGTATTCACGGTTCACTTCTCATTTATTCCAATCTAACCAACGTCTCCT
Source organism: Macrotis lagotis (assembly GCF_037893015.1). Classification (NCBI taxonomy): domain Eukaryota; kingdom Metazoa; phylum Chordata; class Mammalia; order Peramelemorphia; family Peramelidae; genus Macrotis; species Macrotis lagotis. The sequence continues at coordinate 427,004,999 of NC_133666.1, read as the reverse complement.
CCCTGTTTTATGAAGCCGCCTCTTGCCGCTGCCTCCGTGTTTACCTCCAGCTCCCCACCCCAGCAGCAGCAGCAGCAGCAGGAGGCTGAGAGCGGAGCCCAGGAAGCCCAGATAGCTGGCTGGGAGTGGGATTAACTGCAGTGAGGACTTTTATTTATTTTCGTTTGTAGTCGGAAAGGGAGGGAGTGGAGAGCAGGAGTGAAGAGGTGGGAGTGGGAGGTGGCAATGGAGTGAGTGGGATAGCCACTATAGTAAGAATAACAATCATCAATATTAAAAAAAAATAGAAAAGCTGGGGGGACGCATGCGCATGGCTGGCGAGCCGCCGTCCCTGGGTGAGGAGCCCGCTGCTAACCCATCAGATCCAGGCAAAGATTTCCATCTGTCTCCCGGTCCTGATGGTGAAACTGTAAGTACCGATCTCCTCTCGCCCCAGCTCCGCCACCGCCGAGTTCTCCTCCTTCCTTACTTTCCCCTCCCTAAAGTTGCGAAACAAAGTGGACTACCTGCAGGGTGGGGAAGTTCTCAGGGCTGAGGCTGGGCTGAGGCGGGGGCTTGGGTTTCCAGTTTTATTTCCCCCCTTGGGGGCAAGAGGGTAGCTTCTCTTTGTGGAATACAACGTCTTTTTACCACAAGGAAAATATCCCCCCCCCCAAAAAAAAGAGGTGTACGGTGTCGAAGGGTCATTCTTTCCGTCCTTTACTTTCTCCTCCATTCAGTTTGAAGTGCTCAGATTTTTAAATAAGTTGAGTGTATTAGAGATGAGGGAGAGATCATTCGATCGATTATTCGTGTGGGTCTAGCTAGCGATTGCAGAATGACTCTAGTCTAAGTGGATGACTAGGAAGGAGGTGGGATGGTGAGGGAGCTGAATAGCTTTACATTTAAACTGCAAAATGCATTTTAACAAACTAAAAAAAACATTCCAGCAGCTCTGAAGGGGAGAAAATGATTCTCGAATTGGACAGTAAATGGGAGTGGGAGAGTTTAGGGGCAAGTGTTAGTAAGAGAGAGCAAAGCATAACCCTAGCCCCTCCCCCCAAAATACATTGTCTCTTCTGAAGAATATACTGCCCTGGAATGGGGGTGATGGAGGAGGTTGAGCTAGGTTGGAAAAGTGATGGAAGAAGTTTGAGGTCTCTGGTTTCAGGTATTCTGAGGAGGGCAGGACTCAGTTATTACATTTTCAAAGAGTTTTCTACTTTAGGTGTCTTAAAGAGTGAAAATCCAAGAACATTGATATACTGAGCTTCCCAGACATGTGAGATTGGGAGTTCCGGCAACCCTTCCTTAAACAAACATAAATGATTATCCTTCCAACTTCCCTCAACTGGAAGATTCAGAAGCTGGGAAAGAGCGACGAGTGGGACTGAAGGAAGTTTGTAAAGTATAGGAGCGGCAGAGAGGTGGCAGCTAAATGGTCTCGAGGTCACTGGCGTGAGGGGATGGGGAATGGGGGCTCCCAAAGACCAGAAGAGAAGTCTACCGTACAGAATCCTTTCCTCTGAAAAGAGTGCCCCCTCCAAGAACTGTATGAAACAAAAAAGGGACTCCTGAAGGCAAACTTTAGAGCTGGGGGGGGGGGGGGGGAAAGAGAGAGACAATAAGTGGGTTTCTAGAATTCGGAAGAGAAAGAACTCTGATCCAGAAACGTCCAGTAGGAACGAATCTTCTACTAGGAAACTAGACAAAGGTGAAAGAGAGGGGGCGGCTAGTGTTCTAATATGAACCCTTTAGCTGAAAGACAGGCAAAGGGGAAGATTATGGAAGGGGGTGGCGGGGGACGGTTGTTGAAGAGAGCGATCTCTTAGAGAGAGAATTAGCAAAGCGTGAGGCAAGAAGTGGTGCCAGGCAAGTGGAGGAGATGGAGAAGTTGCGACAGAACAGCTTTCCTTTTGGAAGTCAATGGGAAAACCCTTCCTCATTCCTTTCCCTTCTCAGCAAAGGGCAGAGTCCAATATTCATTCTTTCCCTCCAGAGGTCACTTCGTGGTGCTTACTAATTGCAGCTACCTTCCCTGCCTGCTTCAAAGCAGCCTCAATTACTGGGCATCATGAGGATTTCTCTCCTGAGTTCTTATGTTCATGCTCTTTCTCAGCCCTCACTGAGAAGTGGTCAGAGGATTTATTAGCAGTTATAAAGGATCTTTTCTTCCCAAAACATTTATCTTAGCATACCTGGTAATTGTCAAGGGTGGATTGCTTCTTCCAGGCTTCATAGCTGTACTTTCAGTGACTTTGTATTCTATTACCCAAGTGATTCATTTCCATACTGTATATCAGTTTTTTAAGTTAAAGGCAGAAGATTTTATATTTATAGGCAATTATTACAATTTTACAATTTTAACTGTGGGCAGCTAGGTGATGCAGTGGTTACAGCACCTGACCTGTCCACAGAAGACCTGAGTTCAAATATTGCCACTAATTGTGTGACCCTGGTCACTTAACCCTGTTTGCTTCAGTTTCCTCATTTATCAAATGAGCTGGAGAAGGAAATGGCAAACCACTCCAGTATCTTTGCCAAACAAAACCCAAAAAGGGGTCAGGAAGAGTGGGTACTCCTGAAAGAAAAAAAAACCAAAACACCTTAGAACTGGAAGAGGTCATTTGGAGGTCATTGTCTTCAACTTATTGCATTATAGATGAAGCCCAGAGTGGCTATGTGACTTCACCAAAGACACACAACTATCATGTATCTGAGGCAATAATTCAAATCCATATTTCCCTTACTCCAAGAATCATGTAGTTCTGTATCCTTTGAAAACTCGGCAATGTGGGTTGTGATAACATATCCATTGACTGTGACTATCAACTGAAAGTTACCAGAGATATGAATGGCTATTTATGATTTGTTACTAAAACTATTTTTTCCTCACCTCCTAATTTATATTCCTGTACTTCTGCCACTTTGTTTAGCCTGCCCAATGGATCTGAAATAATGCTACTGATACAAGCCAATATCTCTGAAAAAGAAAGAGTTCTGTAATTTCCTCAGTATAGGAGCATTCAGATGGTTACACAGAAAGTATGTATCAGAAACATAATCTGAACTTGTCTTCCTGATTCCAATACCCAATACTTCTTTACCTAATACCCACACTGAGAAAGAGGGAGTGTATGAAGCAGACAGACATGGTCCATATACTACTGAATTATATTTAAATACTTGTTTGTTTTTTTCTTTTTTTCAAGGCAATGGGGTTAAGTGGCTTGCCCAAGGTCACACAGATAATTATTAATTGTCTGAGGCAGAATTTGAACTCAGGTCCTCCTGACTCCAGGGCCGGTGCTCTATTCATTATGCCACCTAGCTGCTCCTATTTAAATACTTCTTAACCGTTGGCACTGCATTTATACCATAGTCTTCAATCTTGTTTTTTCTCTAAATCTACTTCTTATTTGTAATTCAAATAAAATGACTAGAATGGGGAATACAATAGGAATACTATTGAATCTTTTAAAAAGATTTATTTAATGGAGTGATTAGGTGGCACAGTGGATAGAGCACTGGCCCTGGAGTCGGGAGTACCTGAGTTCAAATCCGACCTCAGACACTTGATAATTGCCTAGCTGTTGAGGCCTTGGGCAAGCCACTTAACCCCACTACCTTGCAAAAACCTTTTAAAAAAAAGATTTATTTAACCATTTATTATATCTCCCCCGTCTCACTGAACAAATTTTTAAAATAATAAAACCTTCAGACTAGATTAGTAGTGCAACAAAACAAATCCCATGCCCAAAAATGTATTTCTCAGTCTTCATTTTAAGTCTATCACTTCTCTGGAAGGAGTTGGTGTCATGTTTTGTCTTCAGTTCTTTGGATTTATGATTTATCAATATATTGGGTTAGAGTACTAAAATCTTTTGAAGTTATTTTTCTCTACAATTTCATTTTCAATCTATAAAAATTGTTGTAATTCTGCATGCTTCACTTGGTATTAGTTCATAGAGATCTTCCCAGTTTCTTCTGAACTTTTCCATTCATCTTTTTTTATGGTACAATAAATTCTATGACATTCATATACTATAATTTGTGTAGCCTTTCCCAACAAGAATGCTATCCCCTAGTTTCTAGTCGGGGTTAATACAATATAATACCTATTGTAAACAGTACATACAGTTTTTTTTCCTTTTTCTTGGATCTTTTTGGTAATGACATAGTTAATCCAATTTACTTGCAAATCTTGGCATCACTTCCCTGATGCCATGGTCTTTTTAGAGAACAAAGGACAAACAACAAACTCTTGGAGTGATAGGAGTGGCCTCATTGCTGGCAAGTTGAGCTACACAGCTCCCTCCTTTGTTCCTTCCTTCCTTCCTTCCTTTGATTGTTCGTTCCTTCCTTTTTCCTTTCTTTCTTTTTCTTTTCACACACTTATGGGTGCTCTGCCCAAAGGCCTGGTAAGATTTCTTGTAGTTTATAGGCCCCCACTCACTCTGGTTCTCTTTGATTGACCAACAATGGGTCTCAGGCTAAGTCCACTTGGTTTCATTGATTGGTTCAAAATTCATGCAAAGAGCAATTGTTTCTGTCCTGAAGTCCTGAAGGTCTTTCCCTCCCAGATTGATTTGTAGATATAGATATAGATATAGACAGATATTGAACTATGCAAAAGAAGCTCTCCTTGCTTCTTTTCATTCTTACCTTAATCATTGAGAAATTCTTGGGGTCTTCACTTTCCAACAATTTTTTTCTTTTTTGGAAATGGTCATTCTTAGCCTCTTTGCCTCATCTCTTTCTTACCCAACTTAATGACTTGATTGAGTGTTGCTTCGGTTGCATCAGCCTGGAAAGGGCCTAGCTTTAAAAGACCAAAGTCTCCCACTGCATCCATCTTCAGTCCATGATCCATATCTAGCCAATTTACCCACAGTACTCTCTCTCAATCAAATCCATGGCATCATATCCTTGACATCATGTTCTTCTTCCAAAATTAAGGACAAGCAACAAGTTCATCAACCAGCATTTATTAAGTACCCAGCTAGTATCTGTCAGTCATTGAGCCAAGTGATGGGAATAAAAAAAGAAAAGATTCTCAAGAAACTTATAGTTAAACAACTACATACAAATGACATACTCAGGGTAAATTGGAGATAGTCTCAGAAAAGGCACTAATATTAAGGAAGACTGGAAAATGCTTCTTGGTGGGATTTTAGCTGAAATTTAAAATAGAAGTAGAAGAAGAAGAGGAGGGAGGAAACTCAAAGGACTGGAGACAGCCAATGAAAAACTCTTGGAGTTGGGAGATGAAGTGTCTTATTTGAGAACTGACCAAAAGAAAGGTCAGTGGTAAGGCATTTCAGAGTATTTGGAGCATAGGATATAAGAATACTAGAAAGGTAGGAAGGGCTTTAAAACCAGGTTTTTATATTTGATCCTGGAGGCAATAGGAGGCCCTTGGAATTCATTGAATGAAGGCAGGTTTGGATGGGTGTGATATGGTCAAATATGTACTTTAGAAAGATAAATTTGACAGCCGAGTAGAGAGTGAATTGGAGTAGGGAGAGATTGGAGACAGGGAGACCAGTCAACAGACTATTATACCAACCCAGGTGTGAGATATTGAGGCTCCACATCAGGTTGGTGTCAAGTTCATTGAAGACCAGTGATCAGTGCCTGTTTTCATACAGCCCTTCCAATATCTATAATTTTCTTTTTTTGTCATCTTTGTAAAATCTGATGGAACTGAGGTGCTTTAATGTACAGTTCTCTAATTTTTAGCGATTTAGAGCACTTTTTTATATGTTATTGGTACTTTGGATTTCTTTCTTTGAAAATTATTTGTTCATATCCTTTGATAATTTATCTACTGTAGGAAAGATCTTATTATTATAAATTTGAAGGAAGGAAAACTATTGCATATTAATCTTTTTAATTAAAGATTTTATTTATTTTGAGTTTTACATTTTTTCCCCTAATCTTACTTCCTCCCCCTGACACAGAAAGCAATTTGTCAGTCTTTAAATTGTTTCCATGTTGTACATTGGTCCAAATTGAATGTGATGAGAGAGAAATCATATCCCAAAGGAAGAAACATAAAGTATAAGAGATAACAAGATCAGACAACAAGATATCAGTTTTTTTTTTTTTAATTAAAGGGAATAGTCCTTGAACTTTGTTCAAACTCCATGGTTCTTTATCTGGATACAGATGGTATACTCCATTGCAGACAGCCCAAAATTGTCCCCAGTTGTTGCACTGATGGAATGAGTGAGTCCATCAAAGTTGATCATCACCATGTTGCCGTTAGGGTGTACAGTGTTTTTCTGGTTCTGCTCATCTCACTCAGCATCAGTTCATGCAAATCCCTCCAGGCTTCCCTGAAATCCCATCCCTCCTGGTTTCTAATAGAACAATATAGTATTCCATGACATACATATGCCACAGTTTGCTAAGCCATTCCCCAGTTGAAGGACATTTACTTGATTTCCAATTCTTTGCCACCACAAACAGGGCTGCTATGAATATTTTTGTACAAGTGATGTTTTTACCCTTTTTCATCATCTCTTTAGGGTATAGACCCAGTAGTGGTATTGCTGGATCAAAGCATATTAAATTAAGCATGTGGATATTTTCATTTTCCCCTAAAACTAAGAAAGTTTTAGTGAATACTCATATCTATTATTATTAAGCAAAAAGAAATATAAGAAATCACCCTGGTCAAACATATTTGACCATAGCACTTTGTCAGAGCTGAATTTATATACACTTCAAAATATGAGAGGTTCAGGCTTCAAATGCACATTTTAATACATTATACAGTTCATTAAGTGTTTTGTATTTTTAAAATTTTTTTCAATCAATTTCAGGCTATTCTTAACAAATTGTCTTCCATTATAAAGTGGAAAACTGATAAAGAGATGTTTCTTCCGTGTCAATTTATCATTCTAAATCATTTCAAATAGAATACATTTCTTCAGAATTTGAAATCCTATTTCAAGTTGCCTTGAAGTTATGTCAAATAATATTGAACTCTTCGTGTAACTTCCAGAAACAAACTGCATAGTCTCTACATTGCTGTAGAAAGTAACACTCTTCTTGTCTGAAGAGGATCCTCTTAGTGTGTCAGATGCCCTTCCCTCAGTGTTTTTATTTTACATGTTTTATGGGTATCTGTGTATCAAATTGCCTATTTACTACCCACTACTCTTAGTATATTTCTTATCCACCTCTTTTTCCAATCATGCATTTCCTTAATAATATCTTTCTAGGTGTGTCTAACCCTTGGTCTTTAGCAATATGTGGCCCTCAAAGCCCATTCATGTGGCATTATTACATTTTATTATTATTATGCTCATTTGGTAATATGGGCCACAATGTAGTCATAAATAAATATTAAATTTTATATGCAGCTCTTGACAAATTTTATAAGATGATGTGACCCAGAAAAGCTAAAAGGTTGAATATGCATGCTTTATACAATATCTTTCAAATAATTGATAGAATTAAACCGGAAATATATATATATACATAGAAAATGCATTCTGAGCCTTAACATAGTGAATATAAATTATCTTCTTTTAGATAGTTCTATAACCTGTTATCCAGCACCTCATGCTCTAGGTTTACCTAGACTAAGTTCAATGGGGAGAAGAGGAAGAAGTCTCAAAATCTCTACTTGGTTCATGTCCCTTAGAATTTAGATCATTTTGATCCCATCTAGGAATTTCCTTGAGGAAAAATTAGTCTATAGTTCAAGATGTAGATGTGGGTAAAAAAAATCTACTTTTGCACAATTAGACTTTCTAAATATATATCCATATATATGCACATATGTATACATATGTAGACACATGCATTCAGATATATGATAAAATTCTTATTTGGTAACTACCTATGAGATTACAGATCTCATAATGTGTATGCTTGTATATATCACACACACACACACACACACACACACACACACACACACACAAGTTTATGACTAGTTAAGGACAACTCTTTCTCTCTCTCTCTCTCTCTCTCTCTCTCTCTCTCTCTCTCTCTCTCTCATAAGTCTTATCTTCTACTCAGGAACCTACATAGTACTTCAGACTCTTAGGTAGCCCCTGTGATTAAGACTACCATGGAAGGAAAAACAGTGAATAGAAAAGACCCCTTTCTCTCTTGTGAGCCCTTCTTTCCCTTGGCACTTTGGCAGTCCCACAGGCTTATAGTGCTACCCTGTGGTTTGGGGTCTATGCCACAGAGGGAATTTTGCATTTGTATTTGCTAGAAAGTCAACCCCCTTTCCTTTTGGATTTGCATAGTATGAACATATCAAAGTGGTCTAGCTTTACTCCTTTTCTTTGTGGTTTAGTTCCTTGTTTCTCCAGTTTGGGAACCTTGTGCTTGCTTCAAAACCATGCCTTCATGCTGAGTAACTTCAACTTACTCAACTCTTCCCTTTTTAGCATTCCTTTGAATGTGAGCTCTCTGAGGGCAAGGACTGCTTTTTCTTTTACTTGTCTTTGTATATTCAGCACTTGGCACAGTTCCTGGCTTATAGTAAACACCTAATAAATACTTGTTTCCTTCCTTCCTTCCTTCCTTCCTTCCTTCCTTCCTTCCTTCCTTCCTTCCTTCCTTCCTTCCTTCCTTCCTTCTTTCCTCCCTCTCTACCTTCCTCTAGTCATCTCTCCTCTCCCTTCCTTTCTTTCTTCCTCCTTCCTTCCATCCCTCTCTCTTTTCCTCCCTATCTCCTTCCAGCCCTCTCTTCCTCCCTCCCTTCCTCCATTTCTTCCTCCTCCCCTCCAGTCCTTTCTTCTTTCCTCCCTCTCTCCTGCCTTCCTTCCTCTCACCTGCCCCTCTTTCTCTACCTCTTTCTCCCTTTGTTTTTCTTCCTCCTTTCCTTATCTCTCCCTCCCTTCTTTCCTTTCTCTCTCTCCTCCTTCTCTCTCTCCTACCCTTTCTAATTTCTTTTCTTCCTCCTTCCCCTTCTTGAGTTCAAGAATTCAACAATGAACAAGAATTCGGTATTTCCCAGGAAACTCCCCAGAGTCTGAGTCTAGAAATATTTGTCATCCCACCCAACACTCCCAACTATCGCTATTGCTTGTGATATGTGGTTTCTTATTCTCCTCAGGGCCATTTAGTATCTTTTTATTTGGGGGGCTGAGTTCCTTGCATGTTTCCTCTCTCCCCCAGGAGATAAGCTCACTGCACATCTTGGTTCATCTCACCTCTGATGTGGTTACCTAGTCTACTTCTTTGTCAGACCTGGTTGTTCCCTTTAGAAGTCTGAGTTCAAGAGTGATGCCCAATATTCTTGACTCAATAAATCTATCTGTATGTGGTGTTAATGGAGATATCCACATATACCACAAACAAGTTTTGGGGGTTTTTTAAAGACAGAACAAAGCACTCATCCTTTAACCTTGTCAAATTGATCAGACTACTTTACCCCATCAAGGAAATGAGGTAATCTTCTCTATGAAGATTCCATATTTAGTACAGAGGTCTTCAGTCTCCTACTAGTTGCATTGTCTAATTACTGCATTAACTATTTCATTAAAAGAAACTTTGAAAGCTATAAACAAACATGTCTTTGTATCCCTAGCACCTAACACAGTGTCTGAGGGCTCATAGTAGGTAATTTTTTTGATCAACTGGTTAGCTGATTGGTTGGTTAATACTACTTTGGTCTCACATTAAAGTGTCCTTAATGTAAAAAACCCATCTATTTAAACTCACCTGACTTTAACATATCAGGAAACTGAGGCTAAGATATGATAAGTCACTGTACAATATCACTCAATGGTAGAAGCAATATCAAGATTAGAAATTTTATCTATCTCCCACTTCAGGGTTTTTTCCACTACATCACTTTGGTGATTTCTTATTTATAAGTTCCCATATTCTTTAAAATATCTTAGAGGAGTAATGATGATGATATTATATAATGACGTGATAAAAGAACAAAATACAATCATTTGGGTTGGGGTTTTTTAAAAAAAATAAAAATAGTATACATCTGCTTTTTCCACCATGGAAAAAGAAGATTACACCTTAAACCAATTTGGACTTCTTTATTACTTGACCTTTATATGGTCCATTGCACTAGTTAAAAGACAAGATCTAAAAATTTGCCTAAGGTTATCAAGCAAACTAGAAATAAACCAGAATTAAATTTTGGGGTCCATTCCCCACCATCCCAACTATCCAATTTGTTGCTTATCCCATACAATGATGGCAGTCATCAATTAATCCCCTGCAGTCCCAATATGATATCATAATTTCAAATTGGAATTCATTTTGATTCTTTCTCAAATTATGGAAGACATATAAGTTCTTGTAGAAAGAAGTTTTGTAACCATTTGGAGGGAAATGCCTTGGACATTAGAGGACTAGAGAAGGTGACAGGAACATAGTCCTATTATTATCCAATAGTCTATCCATAATTCATTGATCTTACTCTCTGATATTTAATAGAATGAATGAGAAATCAGTGTCCACATAGGTAATACTAACTTCTATGACAAGTAACAGTAACAGACTTCAAAAAGTATCTCTAATGTGAATATTTTAGGGATAACATTGAAGAATTTTTCAAACGAGTCTTTGGCATTGCAAAGTTATTTAAGGATATGATGTCTTCCAGGAAAAAAAATATTTTCAAAGAATTATGGTTGAACCCTTCAAGGAAAAAAAAAGCCAAGGTTATTTTTCCAATGAATGAGATGGATATTTCCCTTCTCATTGAATTTCAAGGACATTTACCACATATCTTCAGATGGATTCTCAGACCATGTCAAGGAACATGTCTTACTATTTCACACCCCAATGCGATCCAGTATAGGAGGCTCTTAAAGCATTATGAAAATAAGTCAGATTCCAATATGATCAGTGTGAATTATTGTCCAAAGTGAGGGATGTTATGAATTGGTACCCAATACACCACCAGATGAGTCATGATGTGAGCTAGTATTCAAACAAGTACAGTGTCAATCAACTCCTAATACAGTTTAGTATGAGTCAGAGCTTAACATTCAGTTCAATATGTGCGTGAGTCATTGACTAATCTGGCACCATGCAAGTCTGTACCCAGTAAGCTACACTGTGCTGTTAGAAAGTTTAGACAACATTGTATGTTGTGAGTCAGTTCATAATACCATTGAATGGAATTTTGGAGGCCATTCACAATAAGTGGGATGTGATTGAAAGCTTAATTACATGTAAGTATGATTGGAATGTGTAGAATGAATTAACTCGATCATTTTCTTAACTATTTGCACAGAGATTAATTATTAAATATAATTAATATGATCATTTATCCAAAATGATATGTTGCATGACTCTTCTCAATGAGCATTAAGACAATTGAACATCTTTCTGATCTGAGAGGCTTACTTTTTAATTAACATTAAATTTCACTTAGGGTTTGAAAATAATTTTTCAATACCATTTGTAATCATATAGACCAGGAGTATGCCTTTTTGCATGTGTCATGAACTCCTTTAGCAATCTGGTGAAACTTAAGGATCCCTTCTCAGAATAATGGTTTTAAATAATTGGAGAAAATGCTAAATTTCCCTTAGAGGTTAGTGAAAATAAAGATGTAATTTTTTTTTTCCTAGTGGGAGTCCTAACTTGGGATTCCACTGATTGTAGGGTGAGAAACTTCAATGTAGACAAGAGACTTAGGCAAAGCTATAGTGGGCTTGGATAGGATCCAATATAAGCACCATCTCAACTGTGGAAGAAAAAAGAATTCCTTCTTTCCTGCTCCTCTTTTTTTCTCTATTTCATCTGGGTTTTTGACTAATTGAAATGAAAGTCTTTCTTAACCATTTTCTGAAGCTGTATTTTGGCTATTAAACAGCAAGAAATATGTTTTATTTTCTGGCTCTGAAGTCAGTGAAACCAAACATTTCTAAGATAATTCCTCAATATTTAATAGCAGTTTTTGCCTTCATCATCCTTGTCACCCACTCTTTCAAGGTACACAAACTTTAGTGGAGCTTTGTAGAACCAATCTGGTCATTCATAGTACAGGAGGAACAAGTAATCATTCACTTATTTGTGTAAATCTATATATAGTTTAGAAGCTTAAAGAAACATTAGCTTGTACAAAAGCATATAAGATAATGGTTTGCTCTTAAAATACTTATATAATGTTCTCCTCTTTGTTCACTGATGATATCAAGTCCCAGAACTGTGGACACACAATTTTATTATTATAAGCAAATCTTTTCTTTCTTCCTTTCTTTCTCCTTTGTTTGTTTGTTTGTTTCTCTTTCTTTTTTATAATTATTCAGTTTTATGCGAAGAGACAGATGCTTCTTCATATTGAATGGAATCTTTTATACACAAGGAGTCAGATTATTCTAGGACTTAATGCAGTTCTAATTTAAATTTAGAAAATTTTAAAAGTTGAAAATAGAGGTGTAGTGTGTCCTAATGGATAGAGCTAGCTTTGAAGCCTAGAAGATCTGGGTTCTGATGCTATCTCTAAAACATAATGGCTGTTATTCCATGAAGAGATCCTTTAACTTTATGCAGATTTTGGCATTTCTGTAAGACTCCAAGTAGCTAATCTGAATCTATAGAGGGAATTTACTCAGGAGTTTCTTATACCAATGGAACTATAGGTCCAAGCCCTGTCCTTATCATCTTTGGAAAGAGCATGTGTTCTTTCATGCCACTGGGGTTTGTTTAACTGTGAATTATGAAGGACTGGGTTCAGACTCTCTTAGATTCAAAACTGGAAGTGCTTTAACAGCCATCAAACCCAACTTCCTCATGAAAACTGAGAACCCAAGGGATAAAGTCAAGAATCAGTAAATAAACATTTATTAAGGATTTACTATGTGCCAAGCTGGAGATTCAAAGAAAAGCAAAACATGATCCCTGTTCTCAAGATATTCAGTCTAATGGGGAAGATAACATGCAGATAACTATCTATAAAAAGGATATACAGTAAATCTGAGATAATAGAACACTAGAATTAAAGAAGATTGAGAAAGTCTTCCTGTAGGAAGTGGGATTTTAGCTAGAACTTGAAAGAAGGCAGAGAAACCAAGAAGTATAAATAAGGAAAGAACATTCCAGGCATAGAGCACAACCAATGGAAATGATAGTCAAGAAATGGAGTGGCTTTGAGGAGAATGACATGGAGGCCAGTAACACTGAATCACAGAGTATATAGCTGGAGGAGGGGGCTGGATATGTGAGGAAAGACAAGGTATTGGAAAGGTGGGGAAGGAGCAAATCTTGCAGATTTTTGAACAAACAGATGATTTTATATTTGACCCAGGAGGAAACCACTGGCCTTTACTGAGTAGATCTATATTCAAGAACATCACTTTATTTATTTTTAAATAAATATTTTATTTATTTTCCAATTATATGCAATAGTAGTTTGATAATCTTTACATACATAGCAGTCTGATAATCTTTATATTGTTTCCATGCTATACATTGATCAATTTGAATATGTTTGAGAGAAAAATCATATCCTTGAGGAAAAAATAAAATATCAGAGATAGTAAAATTATGTAGTACATAAGTCAACTTTTTTTTTAATTGAAGGAAATAATCTTTGGTCTTTGTTTTAACTCCACAGTTCTTTCTCTGGATACAGATGGTATTTACCATTGCAGATACCCTAAAATTGTCCCTGATAATTGCATTGATGGAATGAGCAAGTCCATTAAGGTTGACCATCACCCCCATGTTGCTGTTAGGGTATACAATGTTCTTCTGGTTCTGCTCATTTCGTTCAGCATCAGTTCATGTAAGTCTTTCTAGGTTTTTCTGAAATCCTATCTCTCCTGGTTTCTAATAAAGCAATAGTAGAAACATCACTTTAATAGCCCAGTGGAGGGTAGATTGGACTTGTGTCAGGGAGATCAATCAACAGACTCTTGAAGTAGTACAGACATTAGATGATGAGAACCTGTACCAGGTTGGTGGCTGTCCCAGAGGAGAGAAGAGATTGAATCAAGAAATGTTATGAAGGTAAAACTGGCATGTTTTAATCCATATGGACAACTAGCTTTAATTTTTGAAGTCCCAGAAGATCATGGACATGGAGTGTCCTTTTTTTTTTTTGCTTTCTGTGTGAGGTGTGAGAGTGAGGAGTAGAGGAAGACACCTGGATTGTGAGACCAGATGACTGAGAGAATGGTGGTACTCTCAACATAATAAGGAAGTTAAGAACAAGGTAAGGTTTGGGTGGGGAAATAATAAGTTCAATTTGGACATATTGCACTTAATAATTCTTCTGGAGATCCAGTTCAAGTTATCCAATAGACAGATAGAAATTTGAGAGTAGAAGTCAGGAGAAAGCTAAGGGCTAAAGAAGTAAATTTAAGAATAATCAGCATAGAAATGATAGTTTAATCCATGGGAGCTGATGATATTAGTGAAATTTTATACATAGAGAAAAGAAGGCCCTGAACAAAATCATATGGGACATCCATAGGTGAGACCTGGATGGAGATTCAGCAAAGGATACTGAGAAGAAGCAGTCAGATAGGTAGGAAGAGGACCAGGATAAAATAGTGTCCTGAAAATCTAGAGAGAAGAGAGTATATCAAGGACAAGAGGATGACCAGTAGTGACAAAGGCAGCAGAGAGGTCAAGAAAGATAAGGGTTAAGAAATTATATTGGGCAATTAAGAGATCATTGATAATATTAAAGAGAGTTGTTTTAGTCACATGATATGATCAGAAGGCAACCGTAGAGAATTAAGAAGTGAATGAGAAGAGGTACCTAAAATAGATGGCCTTCTCTAGGGGCTTAGCCACAAAAGGCAGGAAAGAGAAAGGATGATAGTGAAGATGGATGGCTCAAGTGAACATTTTTTGAGGATGGCAGAAACATGAACATGTTTATAGATAATAGGGAGGTGGACAGTAGACATAAGAAGAAACTTGGCAAATGGCCTCAGTTTTTTTAGTTTTGTTTTTTTTAAGTCAAAGTCCTTTGGAAGAGGGAAAGCTTTGGGAAATTTAAGCAAAGGTGAAAAGATTTGGAAAAGTTATTGTAGTAAGATAGTAATTCAATTACAGGATATAAGAGGATTGCCTTGCTACAGTGAGGGTCCAGTTGAGATTACATAATATAAATTTGTAGTGGATCTGATCAGCAAGGTTTAGTGATTTTCTTCAGCTTTATTCATCAGCATGAGCAGGAGAAAAATCAAAAAATAGTAGAAGTAATCCAGAATAAAATCAGCAATATAAGGGATAAAGAATTCAAAAGAAAAGGACAATAATAAAGTTGAATCCATTTACTAAGGAATCAAGATGAGGAAAGGAGTGAAGTACTGTAAGAGCAAGGAGATGATTTCTTGGCAAAAATACTGAAGTGGTTTGCCATTTACTTTTCCAGTTCATTTTACAGCTGACAAAACTGAGGCAAACAGGGTTAAGTGACTTGCTCAGGTTCATACAGTTAGTAAGAATCTGAACCCTGGTTTGAATTCAAAAAGATGAATCTTCCTGATTCCAGACCTAGTACTTTATCCACTTTACCATCCATCTGCCCCAAAGGTGTTTGAGGAAATATCAATATGTATATATTGAAGTTGCCTAATATGAAAACAGGAGTGGAGAGAACAGAAAGAGAAAAGCCAGGTAATGAACTCTTTAGGGAAAGAAGGGGGGTATTCCAGAAGTCAATAGTCAACAACTACCAGAATTTTGATTGGGTGGTAAGCACAGTTAAGCCAAAATCAAAGGAAGAGAAGTGATACTGAGTGGTAGTGATAGAGAAAGAACCTGGATATGATGAGGAGCAAGAAATATAAAAATCTCCACTCCTATGAATTCAGGAAGCAGAGGGAAGAATGAGGGAAAGTCAACTAGTGCTAGAAAGTTTGACCAAGGAGGTTATTATTGGAGACAAGTCTCAGTGAGAACCTGAAGTTGAAAAGAGTGGGAAAGGAAAGGATTTAAGTTAAAAGCAAGGAGAAAAGGCAACAGATGGTGTTACCTTCCAAGCAAGTAGTATAGAGAGCACAGTAAGATATAGGTAAGCTTTAGACATTAGGAGGTTGGATTGACACAGACAGTAACAATGAAGTGACTTCCCAAGATCATAGAATAAAGTCAGTGGAAAGTGACATTACCTGGCTTCAATCTAGATCCTCTAACTACAAGTTTACTACCCTCAAGATGACTTGAAAATGCAGAATTTTTTTAACGACTTACATGATTAATTTAAACATAATTAATTGGGATTTAGGGTATAAAATGTTTGCCTCTTCTTATTCCAGATACTTTTAAAATTTTCCATCTGTTTCCTTTAACAAAATCATGTTTTAATCCATATGGACAACTAGCTTTAATTTGTGAAGTCCCAGAAGATCATGGACATGGAGAGTCTTTTTTTTTTGCTTTCTCAAGTTTAAGCTCTCCAGGCTTATATACACAGTACAACTCCTCCTGCAAGATTTGTGCCAAGTAGGTATTTGCTGAGACATTAGCTGAGATTGAAAACAAAAGTATGATCATCCTTTGGCAGCAGTAGTTTCTTGAAAAGACAACTTCCCCCAGTTCTTTTGACAAATGTGTGGCAATCTGTTAAGAGAAGGCAGTTATGTAACAGCCTAGAATATGTCACATTTTCATTAGGATTAAATTTACAATAAGGAAATAGCCCACTTTGAGAACCTTTAAATTATTTATTTTTCTGGTCTTTCTTTGCTAGCAAGTTTAAAATATATTAGAACTCTATGACTGATATCTTAAATAAATTTGGCTTTTGGGGGATGAATGAAGAATATTCAGCATTTGAGCAATAGATAATTAACTCCTTAAAAATTACATTAAAATAAAGAACTGGAATAGAGTATGTAAATATCATGAATCTCAATTAAAAATATTTATTTGCCTACACAAAAAAACTTATCAAGTCCCTTTCTTGATAATACAGGTATTTAAAAAAGCAATACCTTAAACATCCATGATCTGGAAGGTATATTTGGTTAGTGAATATCATATCTGTTCTGAGAACCCCCAGAACTGGAAATGACTATTTGGGGGTTGAAATCCAAACAAATTTAATTTAAAAGGTATCTTGGGGTGACTAGGTGGTACAGTAGATAGAGCACCAGCCCTGGAGTCAGGAGGACCTGAGTTCAAATTTGACCTTAGACACTTAATAAATGCCTAGCTGTGTGACCTTGAGCAAGTCACTCTTTTTTTTTAGGTTTTTGCAAGGCAAACAGGGTTAAGTGGCTTGCTCAAGGCCACACAGCTAAGTAATTATTAAGTGTCTGAGACTGGATTTGAACCCAGGTACTCCTGACTCCAGGGCTGGTGCTTTATCCACTATGCCACCTAGCCGCCCCAAGCAAATCACTCTTAACCCCATTGCCTTAAATAAAAAAATTTTTAAAAAAGATATCTTGATGCCCTTTTGCATTGTATCGAATTTCATTAAAACTGAGCTCCAGTGTCCAAGGAGACATTGGGGTACAGTGGAAAAAGCACTGCCACTGGAGTCAGAAATCCTGTCTGTCCCTTACTGCCTATGTAGCCTAGGTCCTTCAGCTGTAAAACAAGGGTATTGGCCTAGATGACCTTTAGAGTCTCTCTTAGCCCTAAATGTGTGATCCAATACCTTAGTATGTTGAGTCCCCTTTCCCCAATTTCTATGGCTAATATTTTCAGTGTTCATCACAGAATGATATCTTATTAAATCTTATCATATGAAAGTCTTATACACTCTTCAAGAGTTATATATTACAGTGGACAGAACAATGACCCTGAAATCAAGAACTCATCTTCCTGAGTTCAAATATGACTTCAGACACTTATTAGTTGTGTGAGACTAAGCAAGTCATTTAACCCTATTTACCCCAGTTCTTCATCTGCAAAATGAGCTGGAGAAGGAAATGGCAAATCACTCCAGTATCTTTGCCAAGAAAATTCTTAAATGAGATCACAGAATCAGACACAACTAAACAGTAGCAGCAACAACAACAAAACACAATTAAAAATAAGTAACACCACTTTTAGGTCCTTTTGTTCCCCAATTTTAGAATTGTACATTGATGTATATAACTTTTAATAACTTTGAGAAAGAGGAATTTTAAAAAAATCAAAAATCAAAAAGACCTCTGTTCAGTCAAGCATCTTAAACATACTGAAGAATACCCAAAACATAAAGACTGTAGAGTCACAAATAGAATACAAACAACAGCAAAATCAGGAACCAGCAGGAGAGAATACGACATAAACCAGACCTGTGAAGATCTATCCTGGGAGCACTAATGGTAGCTTGAGACACAGTTGTACTCTGGGGTTTCCTATTAACCTATTTTAATCAACAACAGGCCTGCTGGAAAAAAAGATTCCAGACACACTTGCTAATGAGAACAAGCAAATGCCAGTATTTCCCTGATCTTGGTCAATACCAGTATTAATCTGGAGATTGGGAAAGCTGTTCATCATTTAATAACTGTCTGTAGTAAAAGTTAATTATTGTTCCTAGATGAGATATTTTTCTGGGAAAATTTCTTAAATATTATATATCTGAAGCAGAAAGACATGCCAAAAATAGGGTATAAAAGTACTTGATTTTGGAGTCTGAAAAAGCTGAGTTCAAATTTCACTCCCAAGATTTACTAGCTGTGTAACTTCTGAGCTGCTGGAAATTCTCTAAGACTACCATCTGATCCTTATGACCTATATGTTCTTGAGCAAATGTTTCAGCTTCTAGGAGCTTTAATTGATGAGTTGTACAATGAGGAGTTTTTGTGGTTCTTCTCTAAATGTGACTCCAAATCAATGGACTTATGAATAAGGTAAGCAGGCTGTGATACAATGTGACAGAGGGAATTCCCATACTGAGGAAATCATGGATCTTTGGCCTACTGATAAAGATATTATACTTTAATTGTTACCATAGAGGTTATTGTGAACTGAAAACCTCCATCTTTAATTTCCATTCAAGTGCTAAATGTCATTGGAAATCACTGAAAAAATTGCAAACTATATTCAATTTGAACATTTTTTATCAGTGATAATTTTGTTTTAAATAGAAAAATGAATCATGGTGAATTTAAGAGGTAAATTGATGCCCTCTAGCATTGTATCAAATTTCATTATAATCAGTCAACTCCCCCTAAAGATTATATAGAATGAACAGCAAGTGAATATAAAATATTAAGCAATTGAATTAAAGATACTATATCAATGAAACAGAGAACAATTCAAAAGCTATGCAGAATTTAAGTCCATGTATGATAATATGGTTCAGACTTAATGTCTATTTACTGAGGAAATTTGAAGTAAGAAATTAAAGTTGGAGTGGGGGGGGCATATACTCTTTTCTGGGTTTCAAGGTTAGGAAAAATTTTAGTAAGGGAATTGTGTCTTGAGTTGGACCTTGAAGTATAGGATCTAAAACGACAGAAAAGGGGGAAAGAGATTCTAAATAAAGGTAGAGTAGAGTGGTAGAAAAATTTGGAGTTAAAAGACCTAGATTCAGGTCTCAGCTTGAACTTATATAGATATGAGTCATGTAAAGTCAAGGAACCATTCCAAAAAAATGAAAGTTGAAGGAGGAGGAGAGAAGGGAACGCAAATTTATTAAACACCTGTTTTGAGAAAGAAATTAAATTCTTTATAACTACCTCATTTGATCTATACAGTCCCATGAAGTTTCTTCTATTCTTAAGATTCTATATGTATATTCTGAGATATATTAGAGGGTGCAAGACATTAAATACGTGGTTAAGTACTTTAAAATTTATATGATAGAAAGTGGAAGCTGTTGTAAGAGAAGTTACAAGATTAATGGATGAAGATAATAGAATGACAATAAGAATAAAAGATAGTGACAACAAGAATAAAATGGAAAAAAAAGAGAGAGATGAGAGCAATGGCAGAGCCAAACTCAACAGGTTTTGATAACATTGAAAATAAGGTCAGTCAGGAGGCAGCTAGGTGGCACAGTGGATAGAGCACCTGGAGACAGGGGTACCTGAATTCAAATCTGACCTCAGACACTTAATTACCTAGCTGTGTGGCATTGGGCAAGCCACTTAATCCCATTGCCTTGCAAAAAAAAAAAAACCCTAAAAAACAAACAGAAAAGAAAATCAGGGAGAGAGAAGATCCACAGACAATGCCTAGGTTTCGAACATGGGTTTCAAACAGAGGTGATGTGACTTACACAATTTAAAAAAAGATCCGCTGAGTCTAATTAGAGTCAAAGGGTCTATATTTAAAGTCAAAATATATTACTTAATACCTGGTGTAGCCTTGAGCAATTTTCTTTCCTGGGTCTCTAAGTTTCATCATCAGTAAGATGTTGGATTTGGACTAAGATGATGGGATGATTTCTATGATTATAACTAGTTCTGAGTCTTATGCTCCTTTCATAATAATAAAATAAGTAGAATTAAGAAAATAATATTCCCAATGACTACTACAACTCAGTGAAAAGAATAATAACAATAACAAAAAGACTGTACCCTGGAAAATTGTAGTGAGCAAGTTTCCCTGGAAAAGAGTTGAGAAAATGAAGCTCCCTCCCTTCTTTTTCAAGATATAGGGAATATAAGTGTGAAATATTTGCATGTATATCAGAGATTGTTGTTATATTCATTTGTTCTCCTGAACTGCCTTATTTTATTGTTACTTTTCTTTTCACTTTTTCTTTTTTACTTCTTACTTTTCTTTTTTACATCTTACAGATGGATCCCTGGGTAGCAGAGGAGTTACTGATATGTTAAGAAATGAAGATAATGTAAAAAATCAAAAGATTTAAAACATTTTTAAAACCTACAAAACTTATGATCCTAATTATTAATTTTAAGTAGGGAAATCAGAAAGATGAGTAGGCTTTGGTATTAGCTAATGATGTTTAGGTTGGCAATTGTATAAAATGAGAAAGCATGTGAACATACTTAAATCTGAAGAAACTTTAAGGGGGGGGTGATTAACAATGTTAAATGCAGCAGAGACATAAAGGAACATGTTGACTGGGAAAATCTCACTGTATCTGTGTGGGAGAATGTTGATGATTTAGGAAAAAAGAAGTGGCAATGAATTAGTGAAGTGCCAAAGCAAGATTTTCATGGATTTAGGAAGGCATTAATGATAAGGAAAAAGGCAATGGGTTTTAAGGATTATCTAGAATAATGGAAAGGTCATGTAAAAAAAATTAAGATAGGAAATATTGCAAGAATGTTTAATGACAGGAGCTGCTAGGTGCCTAAAGCATTGGCCCTGGAGTCAGGAGTACCTGGGTTCAAATCTGGTCTCAGACACTTAATAATTACCTAGCTGTGTGGCCTTGGGCAAGCCACTTAAACCCATTTGCCTTGCAAAAAAAAAAAAACCTAAAAAAAAAGAATGTTTAATGACAAAAAGGAAGGAGTGAATGAGGAGGGAGCAAATAATGAAAGGAATGCAGTTCTCAGGTAAAACGATAGGATCAAGAGTACATAAAATAGTATGCTGTGTGTGTTAGCAATGCTACTGCTTGGATCTTGGCTGGGATATTTAAAGAAAAGGTATAAATAGCTGTCTATCTTAGCTGAAGTGTTTGGGAATAATCATGATTATGTTCACCAGGAGATTAGGGTTTCTGGAAGAGCTAAAGCATCAGAGGCAAGGGAGGAGTTATTTCAGAGGTAAATTAATGAGTCTTGAGTCAAGGATAAGCCAGACCTGAATGACTTTGGGTAAGACTAAAAGAAGCTAGATATTCAAAGTTAAGTCAGGTCCCTGTAGAAACAACTTGATGAGCAACAAGGTACAGCTGTTCTCAGTTTCCCTTTGAGAGGCAGCTAGATGGTATAGTGACTCAAACTCTGGACTTGAAGTTAGGAAGACTTGGGTTCAAATTTGACTCAAACCAGATTTGAATTCTGTGTGACCCTGGGTGAGTCACTTAACAGCCTTCTGTCTTAGTTTCCTCAACTGTAAACAAGAATGATAATAGCTTCAAACCATCAGGTTTTGTTTTGAGGATCAAGTGATATAATATTTATAAAGCCTTGAGCATAATGCCTGGTTCACACACAGTAGGGGCCTAATAATGTTTGTTTCCTTCCTTCCGTGAGTATGGCAGTCATACTTAACCTGTCATATTAAAAAAGCCAGAACTTTGTATCCCAGATTCCTAACAGCATGTGCTGCTTTCTACCATTATCATCTCACTAGACCTTGTCCCCCACTCCAAGATGGGTTAGTTTTTAACATGACTTACATGATTAATTTAAACATAATTAATTGTGATTTATGGTATAAAATGTCTGCCTCTTCTTATCTCAGATACTTTAAAAATTTTCCATCTGTTTCCTTTAACAAAATCATGTTTTAATCCATATGGACAACTATAGCATGACAAAGTCATACTTTCCAACACTCATTGCCTTTATCACTGGTCTTTGACAGAATATTCTTTAATTACATTGATAGTACCAGACTTTTCTCTACCAATATTTCTCAGAATCTTCTCCTTTGCAATTCACATTATTCAAATTTATCACCAATCAAGATTCTACTGGTTGTGATCTATCAATCCTCCAAAACTCTCCTTCCTTCCTCAATAAATTCAGTGTCTGGTTCCTTCTCCAACCCAACTCATGCCTTCATGCTAAGGACTTCTATGTACATGTTGATGTTTCCTCAAATATCATAACTTCCCAATTTCTCGGTGGAATCAACTTATATGACCTACTCCTTACTCTACCTCAGCTACACTTATATAGTCATGCTCTTGATATTGATGTCACCCACAAGAGTTCTACTTCCTTGTTCAGGAACTTTAAAATTCTTTTCCTGAATCATAATTTGATCTTTTCCTCAATAACCTTCTACCCTTCAATATTTTCCAGGTCATTATCCCTTCTCTAGTCACATCTCCTTTCTCAATTGTATCCCCTCAATTGAAAACAGTTCAACTGTATCCTATTCTAAACTATTAACTCTCTTGCTCCCTCATCCTAACTTTATTCATGTCTTTACAACCCACTTAGGAACCCCTCCCATCTGCCTTCCCAACGTCTATTCATATGCTGCTGAATTGAACTAAGACAGTAATGAAACTGTGCTGACTGGTTCCAAGACAAATCTGTTTTCTGCTCTATGTAGTAAGACAATCCTTCTCCCTGATTCTTTAGCCCATTCACTGCAGTGGCTCATGCAAACCCTTATTTCTCTTATCAAAATTTCTGGAGCAATCCTTTTATCTGAACACCAGGAACATCACTCTGGACTCTTTGGCTCTTTTCTCCCATTGCTGAGTTCCTCCCAAGGTTGAGACCAGCCATCTTTTCATTCCTCTCCTCTTTCTACTTCTGACTCTACAAGTTAGCATCATACTCCTCTCCCTTTACTCCCATTTTTCAGCTCCCTTTTATGTATTTTCTTCACTCGTTGGAATGTAAGCTCCTTAAAGGTAGGAATGATCTTTGTTTTTTGCTTGTTTTTGTATTCCCAATGGTTGACCAAGTTCCCAGGACAAAGTAGAGTAGAATGTTTATTGACTGCCTGTTAACTATCTGAAAACCTTACTTCACACTTCTTTAATAAAATTGAAACCATTCACTGAGAGTTGCCACTTCTCCTCTAATCCTTTCTATTAAAAGGTGAAACAATGGCTCTATTTTTTTCTCAAGGTAATCTTTTTTTTTTTAGATTTTTGCAAGGCAAATGGGGTTAAGTGGCTTGCCCAAGGCCACACAGCTAGGTAATTAGTAAGTGTCTGAGGTCGGATTTGAACTCAGGTACTCCTGACTCCAGGGCTGGTGCTCTATCCACTGCGCCACCTAGCCACCCCCTTACCCCATTTTTCACATACCTTCACCAGCAGATTCTATTCTCTACTATCTACCCCCCTCTTTCCCTATTTTAAATCTTTCCCTGTCTGCTTAAATCCTTCCCTGCTTCCTATAAATACAGCCACATATCTCTCATACTTAAAAAAAACAAAACTATGTCCTTTCATTGTGCTTGCAATCCTAGTTTTTAGCTCAATTCTGAAAAATATCTATATGTGGTGCTACACTTCCTCTCCTTTCACTCTCTTCCAATCCACATTCTTCTGCAATCTGGCTTCCAATTTCATTATTGAACTGAAATTCTCCCAGAAGTACCAATGTTCATATAATTATCAAATCTAATGACTTTTTCTTGGTCATGAATCCTTTTTTTTTTTTCAGGTTTTTGCAAGGCAAATGGGGTTAAGTGGCTTGCCCAAGGCCACACAGTTAGGTAATTATTAAGTGTCTGAGACAGGATTTGAACCCAAGTACTCCTGACTCCAGGGCCAGTGCTTTATCCACTGCGCCACCTAGCCACCTCTCATCAATCCTTTTTACCTCTGACACGATTGAACATCTCTCTTGAGAACTCATTTCTGTGCTTTTGTGACTTTTTTTTTCTCTATTCATTCTTCTACAAACCTGATTATCTCCTTCTCAGTCTCACTGATAGGATCTTCATGGATCATGTCCACTGTCATAGTACCTAAAGACTTTTCCAAAGTCCTCTTTCCATTCTATATTCTTTCACCATGGGCTCAATTATCACTTCTATGCAGAAAATTGCTAAATCAGTGTATACAGTTCTAGTCTCTCTATTGAGATTCAGTAGTTCATCCTGAAATGCTCATTGTTAGTTTCAGATTCAATTCAAATAAGTTCAATAAACATTTATTAAACACTTATCCTGTGCCAATCACTGTTCATTGCAAACTGGATATCCTGTTGATATCTCAAATTCAATTTCTTCTACATCCCCAACCTACCTCTCTTCCAACCTTCTCTAATACTTTTTTTTTCTTTCTTAGATATGCTCCTTCTCTCCACTCACACAGTCACCTCATCAGGTGAGGCCTGATAGTTCACTCTCATCATCTCTTATATAGACTATTTTTTTTTGGTTTTTTAGATTTTTCAAGGCAATGGGGTTAAGTGGCTTGGCCAAGGCCACTTGGCTAGGTAATTATTAAGTATCTGAGGTCAGATTTGAACCCAGGTACTCCTGACTCCAAGGCCAGTGCTCTATCCACTGTGCCACCTAGCCGCCCCTCTTATATAGACTATTGCAATAGTATCTAATTGGTTGTCCTGCCTGAAGTTCCCCATTCTTATACACCTTCCATTCAGATGCCAAAATGATTTTTCCTAAAACATGGATCTAAGTATATTACTCATATACTCCTGCCCTCATTAAATGAATAACCTCTAGGATCAAGTTGTTGCCATTCAATTGTTTCAGTTGGGTCCAACTTTCTGTGACCCCATTTGGGTTTTCTTAGCAAAGACACTGGGGTGTTTGCCATTTCTTTCTCCAGATCATTTTACAGATGAGGAAACTGAGATTGAGCAATTTGTCCAGGATCATACAGCTAGTAAGTATCTGAGGCTGGATTTGAATTGTCAGATGAGTCTTGTTCTCAGCTTAGTTCTGAAAATTATATGTGGTGCTTCCACTTCCTAGCTTTTTACCCTCTTTTAATCTATAATCCTCTGCAACCTAGTTTCCAACTTCATTATTGACATGAAATCCTCTTCAAAGTGCTAGCATTTTGATCCCAAACTTAGTGCTCTATTCACTGTCACTTAGATATCCCTATCAAGTATAATAATATCGTAAAATAAAGTATAGTATGGATTAGTAAGATCCTAGATAAAAAACATCTCTACTTAGATTTTTTTTAAATATGAACTTTTTATATAACACTATTTACTTCTCTTCCTATTGTAATAAACAGTGTTGGACTTAGAATCAAGAAGATTTGAATTCAAATCCTTTCTCAGGTATTAGCCGTGTAGTTCTAGGCAAGTCATTTAACTTCTTACCAGCTTTGTTTCCTCATCTGTAAAACAATAATATCTATTTTACAGAATTTTTGTGATAATCAAATGAGATGATATCTGTAAACTACTTTTCAAACTTTAAAACCTATATACATGTTAGCAATTAGTAGTAGTAGTAATAATAGTTAAGAGAATAGCAAATATAATTTACCTGTTTCCTGGTGACTGATACCTTCAGAAGCTATCCAGTTCCTAGCAACTATTCATATAATGTGACATTTCTATGTTAACCCCCATCCGGATAACATTGTTGGGCCAATTACCTTTATGTAGAGTATCCTCAGATTGTTATGATATTTTCGTTAGTGTTTTTCCTCTCTTTCTCATAGCCACCTCCTGTTCCCTGCTATCACTTTTGTCAATGACTGGTTGAGTTTGGTTATTATATAAATTGTCATTTCTAACTTCTTTAACTATTTGTGCTGTGTGCCACTCTATTGTTTCTTTGTTTCTTTCTTCTTTCTCTGATGCTTCTTAGATAATAGCCATACAATCATAGAATAAAAAAACTAAGGAGAGATCATCAAATCCAATCCTCATATTCTAAAGTCTCAAGAAGGTAAATTATTTGCCCAAGTTAATACTAGAAAGTGGCAGAATCAAAATTTTGACTCCAAATACTCTTTTCATTGATCCCATACTGCCTCTTGATAACTCCTACCTGCTAATAAATAGGCTCCTTTCTTTTAACTGATGAACATTTAAGTCCCTTGTTCTACAAATGTTCCATTTATTCTTGTTCTATAAACTTTCTTTATAATTCTAGCTTTTATCAGATTTTCCTTTGTTTTGGTGCTTCTGGAGGATGAAATTACCAGAGTCAGAGTACTGAATAATGTCAGGGGAAGGATATAGTCATGATTTATTTTCTGAAAAATAATAGAACAAAGTTGTAGAATGTATCATAGATTTAGAGTCAAAGGATTCTTAGAGGCCATCTAGTTTGATGTCTTCATTTGACATGAAATTAGAAATACCAAGTGACATGTATTTGCTTAAATATTCTTTTAATTTTCTTCCTTTTAAACAAATCGTTTTTCATTCAGTTTACACTTTCAATGGTCAAAAACTTATAATATAGGTTCAACAGGTTTAGCTTGAAGAACTGTACAAAGCTGTATGCTGTGCTATATAAACTCTTAAGGCTGAAATTTTGAAGAGGCAATTAATTTTCTTTCCAAGAATGGAAAGTAATTCCGAAGTTCTTGAAATCATCTATGAAGTTAGCAACAATGAATGCTGCTCTCCTGAGAACAAAACTACCTCTATTTCTTAGGTCAATATTGGACTTTCCATTTTAATAATTATCTTTTATAATGATATTCGTAAATAGAGAATGAGAAGAAATAAAACAGAAGATTTAAAAAAATTATTTCTCAACTTTAGTAGGTAAAACCTTTTTAAAAGGTTTTTTATAAAGGTTTTTAAATAAAAATGTGCCCATTTTCACTTCAAATTTCATAAATGTGGCTTTTTTCTGGTAAGCATCTCACTAAGAAACTATATAGCAAAAACTCAGAATATTGTTTAGGATTGGATAGAACTGCAAAATAAAAAGAACAAAAAGGATTAAAAAACTTCCTCTCATATATCCCATAATGTCTTAGTAATATTACCTCAGAATATTCAAGCTGTGTATAGAAGAATAGAAAAATAAAGTAGACAAATTGTCCCTACTTAAGTTATCACTGGAAAATATATGTTCATTTCAAGCTGAAATTTTAGATTGACATATAGCAATTTCCCAAGGAATATTCAAACTGGAGTTTTTGAAAATATCTCATTATCACTAAGTATTAATATAGGCAAATGTGAAACATTGTGAGGTCTGTATCATAACCTTTATGAGCAACTAAAGTCACTAAAAAGGAGGTAGTTTTAAATACAAGAATCTTCTATGGACTGTTTTTGGTATATATTATGCAAT
This sequence comes from Macrotis lagotis, assembly GCF_037893015.1. Lineage (NCBI taxonomy): Eukaryota > Metazoa > Chordata > Mammalia > Peramelemorphia > Peramelidae > Macrotis > Macrotis lagotis. The sequence goes on along the minus strand of NC_133666.1, from coordinate 426,977,297 downwards.
TGAAGAAGATACAACTCCAATCAAGGTACAGTCTCTTCTGTGGCTAGTAGATCCTTGTTTTATCCTTTGATCATCATTATTCAAGACCCCCTAGGAAATGCTTGCACTTTTTTTAAACAAATACGACACTGGAATATTATATATCCATATCAATGCTTCTCCCTTCCTAAAAACAAAACTATAACTTCTCCCAAAATGAAGAATGGTTCTTATTTAAAGACATAAGTTTGTATAAATTTGTTAATGATTTAGGCTTATTACTTCCCTCATCTTATATGATGCAGGATACATTTTCTTCCAAGACTATGTTCATGGTCTTGGCTTCCTCTGATTTCTCTTTCTCCTTTTACCCTGTCCAATACAGGCCAGTATATACTATTGAGTGAGGGAAACAACTAAACTTGATTTATAGAGTGAGGTAATTCCATGGAACTACATATGATACAGGGTGATTCACCAATATTTAAGATTTAAAACATGAAATAATCCCTCCAAGTGCTCCCAGTGATCTCTTCCCTTTTAATTCCCTCTTCTGACCTTTGAAAATAAGGTCCCTCTGAATTGTCTTCACAGTCTGAAGTCCACCTCAGGGTGAGCTACTTATTTGCCTTCTTTAAGTCTCTGAAGATATAAAATACCTTCCTGCTTAGTAGATATACCTTTTCACATAGACCATTGTCCCAAAAGGAACCACCTTTACCAACTGAACTGTTTTCCTTCTTTCTCTTTGACTTCTGTTGTCAGCTTCTCTTTTACTCTCTCTACCTTCTGCCTCTTTGTTATGTCTCATGGTGTGTTGATTTGGCCTCTTTCTTCAACAAATATTTACTTAGGGCCCTGCCTTCTATGTATAGAGCAGTGTGCAAAACACAGGAAAGGATATAAAAAGATAAATAAGGTATTATTCCATGCCACCATTCCATGACTGCACTACACTATAGCCTAGTACTCTAATGACACCTGAATTTTTTCCTCCAATTCTGGTACCTTTTGCTGTGACTGCAAGTCTGTGTATAGCATCAACTGCTCTGCACCTGTTTGAGGCTGGCTCTCTGCTGTCCCTTAGTGGTTAGTAATAGTACTGCCCTACCTCTATCCTATCACTAGATATTCAGAACTTAAAACAGACTTAAAAATCTACAACTTTTATTTCCCTTTTCTCTTTTGTACCTGTCCTCCATTTTTTTCTGAAGTACTCTGGTTCTCTGCAGGTCTACTGCTATTGTCATCAGGTTTCTTAAATTAGTGTCCCCATACAGGACATATTAACATTTTAAAAGCTTTTTTTCTTTTTCTTTTCCTTTTTTTTTTTTTTTTTTTTTTGTATCTGGCCTGTTTAATGAAAGGGCAATTGGTGGCAGTGTATAGAGTGCCTGACCTGAACACTTACTAGTTGTGTGACCCTAGGGAAGTCACTTAATCCCATTTGCCTCAGTTTCCTCATGAGTAAAATTAACTGGAGAAGGAAAAAACAAACCTCTCCAGTATCTTTGCCAAGAAAACTCCAAATAGGGACACAAAGAGTTAGATTCAATTAAAATGACTAAACAACTGCTTAACAAAACTTTGAAGAAAGATGTAGAACATGTTGAATAAATGAACATATACTTGGAGAGAAAAATCAGTTATTTAAAAAAGCAAGATTTAAAGAAATAGAACAACTGTAAAATAAATGCCTTCCTTAATAGTCCTTTACCATTACCAAAAGCATTCATGATTTCTCTATAAGCATGAGCTCATTCATTTGGCAAATATTATGTATCTACCATATGCAAGTCTTGTAAATTAAAGACAAGATTTGTGTCTGATCCCACAGATTCATTATGATATTCTGTAACAATGTTTATAATATTAAGAGCATGAGACATAAAACACAGCAATACATTTCTGACAAAAATGTTTATCACTATCATGAAAAATTCTTGTGCAAAATTCAATGAAAGAGGTATTGCCTGTAGATAGCACTTCTTTTTTATGAGTGACATTGTGCTGTGATTGCACAAAGCCCCAGAACACTAGGCAGCCTCCTTAATGAGATCTTGTCCACTGCTCAGAAGAGATTATTTTATTTTATTTTAGTTAATTGGTTGAGGTGGAAAAGTGTCTTGCATGACCTCATGTGAAGAATCAACATCTTATTTTTGCCTTGGGAGGGAGAGGAATAGAGGACTGTAAAGAAGCAGAGAATTTGGAATTGCAAATTTTCTTTTCCTATCCCCTCCTATTTTATTTTTTCATCAACCACATATAATACTTATTTCATATTTTATATTTTTCACTTACCTATAAAACCAATTTTAGCATTCATTTTTCAAAGTACCAGATTAATTTTCTCTCTCCTTCCCACCCAACCACAACAATCCACATAGTTAAAAAAAAGGTGGATAAAGTATGGATATTGTCCCAATTATCAAGAACCACATGTGTATATGTGGATAAGCAGTAGAGATGGAAACTGAACAGGGTCTGAAATTGAATAGGAGAAAAGGTAAATTGAATTTATGAAATGCTACACTTTCAACAAGCCTATAGTGTTCCCTGATACAAAAACTTATATTTTAAAGATAAATATTCTTCAGATGATGATCCATGAAATACCATGTTTTCTGAAGAGTCATAAATGTGTTTAACCAAAAAATGTAATGGAGAAAAACCATTATGGTAAAAGTAGCCATTTATTCCAGTAAGAGTATCTTTACTTTAAATAATTTTGGAATTTTCTTCAAGGTTTGAGAAACTTTTGGGGAATAGCTTCAAGATAGACTTTATATTTGGAAATAGCTCCAAAATATTTAGAACCAAAGGTATTGCATAAATATGTAGAAGAGCAGAGCAATATGGTTTTAGAGGAAGAAAAACATTTTCTTACATGGTTCACAAAACGATTCTGAAAGCAATTGCAAAAGAAGAATTCCAAAAATGTATTGAGAAGTGGTATAGTCATTGTAATGAGTGTATTTATTACTTAGGTGACAGAGGGCAACCCCTATTTGGATAGATATAATCTAATGTTTATAAATCAGTCTCATTACTTTATGGTCAAATCTTAAAGAATGTCAACGTGAATCATTCATCTAAATCATGGGACAGTGAATTATCAGAGAACATTCAATTACTATCAGATAAATGTGCCACCCAGGCAACTGTCGATAGAGTACCCAATCTATAGTCTGGAAGACTCATCTGCCTGAATTCAAATCTAGACTTGGATATTTACTAGCTGTGTGACCCGGTCCATATTAAACCTGCTTACTTTAGTTTCTTCATCTACAAAATGAGCTGGAGAAGAAACCGGTAGACCACTTCAATATCATTGCTAAGAGAACCCCAAATGGGGTCATATAGTGTTGGACATGAGGAACAATAACAACAATGACAGCACATTTGCCATTATTTTCCTAGTATTATTGATAAATTTGGGAATGATTTCTCTTAAGCACAGTGGTGTAGTATTTAGCAAAGATATTATATTAAAAACATTCTATTATAAAAATGTAATAATGAAATATTTATTTCTTAATTTTGACTGTGTATCTGTCAAGGTTAAAGGGGATATTTGTGTGATTAAAGTTTTTGAAGAGTTATCATTTTCCTAAATATTTCAGCAACCATATTCTTTTTTTTTTTAATCAATAGAGCATGCCATGTTTGGCTTTTTTTTTTAAGGATACTTCTCACCATGTGCAAGAAGTTAATTTCCTAGGATGTTGCTGGACTACTATGATACCATCATATATATCTTTCCAAGTTTCACCTATAAAAATCTGACTTCTCCATCTAGAAAATAATAAGAAAAAAAAGATTTGACAGGCAAGAAAACATGAAAGACAGCAATTCCAAGAAGATAAAATCATAAAGCAAACTATAAAGTTATTCTGAGCTATATACTCATAGATAAACATTGCACCAGGGAGAAAGGAAATAATAATACCTCCTGAGGCTGCAGTGGCCAAGGCATTCCTACAATATTACTTTTCGTTTTATGCATTGAAGTACAGTTACAGTACCTGAAGTACATACAGTTCAATTACCTGAAGTACAATCAGGTCAGTGAGAGCTCAGAAGACTGAAAAATAAAACAAACTAGGAAAATTTGTTCCTTAGAAAATAAACTAAAGAATGATTTTTAAGTGGATAAGATTCTGATTTGTATCAGAATATTTTTAAAGGTCTAAAAAGAACTATATATATATATATATATATATATATATATATATATATATATACATACATACACACATACATACATATATGGACATAGCTAGAAAAAATAGATTAATTATAGTGGATAGTTATAGTAACAGAAAAAAAAATTATAGCTGAAAGGAGCTTTCCTTATCTTCTAAACTTTCAGAAATATGGTTTTTGATCTCATCATTCAACTGAAACTACTCTCTCCAAAGTTACCGATGATTTCTTAAATTCCAAATCTAATGACTTTTTCTCACTCTTCTTGAATTTTTCTGCAGCCTTTGGCACTATTAGCACCTTCTTCTGGATATTTTCTGCTCTCTGGGTTTTCTTGACTCATTTCTCTTAGTTCTCCTTACCTGACTGCTTCTCAGATTCCTTTGCTGATTCTTCATCCATGTGAAGCCCAGTAATTATGGGTATCCCCCAAAGCTCTGTCCTGTGCACTCTTCTTTTTTTCCTTTTACATTCTCTTTGGTCTTTTTGGCTCCCATGAGTTCAGTTATGCAGATAATTCTCAACTCTAGTTGGGAATCTTAGACTTAGTCTTTTTCCTTATCCCTGCCTATCAAAGTCTTCCATAATTCAGCATGTTAGCTATTTCTCCCTTTCGTGTCACCTGAAAATTTCATGCCTGAAAAAGGCATGCCATCTAGCCAATTCAGCAAGAATTTATTAAGTACTCATTGCATGCAAGGCACTATGCTAAATGATGGGGTTACAAAGACAAAATGAAAATCTATTGCTGTACTCAAGGAGCTTTTGATTTAACTGTTTTTTTATGTTTTCTATCATTGAAAATATTGTATAACACACACACAAATCCCTGGCAACTTTTTCCTGTGTTGATTGTCTTTTAGATCTAGCCATTCTCATCATGCTTTCCATTAAAGAATAGTTTTTAGGGGCGGAGCCAAGATGGCAATAAGAAGGGATCGAGTCTTAGGAGCTCTCTGATAAAATTCATCAGCTAAGGACTCTAACTAAACTTTCGAGAGAAAGAACCCACAAAGGGACCCAGTGAGGCAGTTCTCCTACTCAGGGTAACCGGGAAAAGAGCAGAAAGGCTCTGCTCCCTGAATTGGAGAGACGGCCCGCGGGGGGGGGGGGGGTGGCCCGCCAGAGCCAAAGAACCTCAGCCCCCCGGAGGCAGCCCCAGGGTGCTGGGGGTCTCAGCTCACAGCAGTGGGGGAGTCTCCTGAGCTGCACCCTGGGGAGCACCGGGCACAAAGTGGGGGAACAGCAGAGGACCTCTGCCAGAGCAAGCACATGGAGCCCAGCTCTCAGGGCACACAGCAAGCAGCATCTTTTTTCCCCAGCCCTGATTCAGGAAACAGAAGCAGGCAGATGGTAAGCAGGAGCCCCCAGGGCATGAGCCCATGGAGCTGAGGGAGGGGAGTGAAGAGAGAGACTGCAGAGCTCTGTCCTCTGACCCTGAAACAGGACTCTGGGGCTCTGACCACATTCAGATCCTGATGGCAGTCTAGGCCCCCCCATAGAACAGCAGCCCCCCCCCCCCCCCACCTCAGCCCCTTGGCAGAGGGGGGCGCTTATGGTCATTCACAGACCAGGAGGGAGGACAGAGCCACACACACACTGAGACCCTTGTGGGAGTGTCCCAAAATCTCAAGAAACACCCCAAACCAGGCCCAGGCTGGGAAAATGAGCAAGCAGAGAAACAAAAAGAAGACTATTGAGAAATATTTTGCAAATGAGCCCAAGAAGGACCAAAATACTCAGTCTGAAGATGAGGAAGCACAAGCTTGTGCATCTAAAGATCCAAGAAAAACAGAAATTGGGTTCAGGCTATGATAGAGCTCAAAAAAGACTTTGAAAATCAAATGAGGGAGTTGGAAGAAAAACTGGGAAAAGAAAGGAGAGAGATGCAGGAAAAACATGAAAATGAAGTCAGCAGCTTAGTCAAGGAAATCCAAAAAAAAAGGTGAAGAAAATAGCATGCTAAAAACCAGCTTAGGTCAAATGGATAAAACAGTTCAAAAAGTTATTGAGGAGAAGAATGCTTTAAAAAAGCAAAATTGGCCAGATGGAAAAAGAGATAAGAAAACTCTCTGAGGAGAACAAATCCTTCAGACAAAGAATAGAATTCAGGGAGACTGATGAATTTAACAGAAATCAGGAATCAATACTTCAAAACCAAAAAAATGAAAAATTAGAAGAAAATGTGAAATATCTCATTGAAAAAACAACTGATATGGAAAACAGACTTAGGAAAGATAATTTAAAAATTATTGGAATACCTGAAAGTCATGATCAGGAAAAGAGCCTTGACATCATTTTCAAAGAATTACTACAGGAAAATTGCCCTGATATTCTAGAAGCAGAGGCAAAATAGAAATGGAGAGAATCCACCGATCCCCCAGAGAAAGAGATCCCAAAAAACCAACCCCTAGGAATATTATAGCCAAGTTCCAGAACTCCCAAGTCAAAGAGAAAATATTACAAGCAGCCAGAAGGACACAGTTCAAATATCATGGAGCTGCAGTCAGGATCACACAGGACTTAGCAGCAGCTACATTGGAAGCTCATAGGGCTTGGAATACAATATCCCAGAAGGCAAGAGAGCTTAGAATGCAGCCAAGAATGAACTACCCAGCGAGGCTGAATGTACTATTCCAGGGAAAAAGATGGACTTTCAATGAACCAGGGGAATTTCAAATGTTCCTTTTGGAATGGCCAGAGCTGAACAGAAGGTTTGATCTTCAGATATAGGACTCAGGTGAAGCATGGAGATTGGAGGAGAGGGGGGGAAATATGAGGGACTTAATGAGGATGAACTGAATGTATTCCTGCATAGAAAAATTACACTGATAATATTCATATGAACCTTCTCAGTTAATAGAGCAGGTAGAGAGAGCTTTTATAGTTGAAGCACAGGAGAAAGCTGAATTCGAAGATAAAATATGGTGTAAAAATGGAGTCAATAGAAAAAAAAGGGAAATGGAATGGGAGAAAGAAAAAGGAGAGGGGGAATAGTCCAAGATACTTCACATAAGATTTTTTTTTTATTACATTGAGCTATTGCAATAATATGGAAGGGGGGAGGCAAGGGGGAATGAGGGAAAATTTGCTCTCATCAGAGATGGCTAGGAGAGGAAACAGCAAATATACTTAATGGGGTATAGACATCTGGAGTAAGAAGGAGGGGGAGAGCAGGGGGAAGGGGTGGGGATGTGAATAAAGGAGGAGAGGATGGACCATGGGGGGACAGTGGTCAGATATAACACATTTTCTTTCTTACTTCTTGCAAGGGGCTGGGAATGGAAGGCCTGCCCAGGACCACAGGGCCAGGTGGATTCTGGGCCTAAGGGGGTGGTATGGGGGCTCAGGGCTTCTTGGCCCCAGGACCAGGGATCTGTCTGCTGTGCCACTCAGCGACCCTACAGCAAGAGTCATAGTGAAAGGAGAGAGAAAATATAGTACATGGTAGTGGAGAAATAAGAAAGGAGGGAGTTGCCATCAGCAATGGCAATGTTGGAAAAATATGGAAGTAACTTTTGTGATGGACTTATCATAAAGAATGAGATCCACCCATGACAGAGTTGTTGGTGTTGGAACAAAGACTCAAGCACATTTTTTGTTATGATTATTTGGGGGAGGGTGCAGGGCAAGTGGGGCTGGATGGCCTGCCTAGGGCCACATAGCGGGGTGATCTTTGGGTGTCTGGGGCCGGATTTGGACCCAGGTGCTCCTGGCTCAAGGGCCAATGCTCTGTCTGCCACCCAGCCACCCCTACTATTATTACTATTTTATTTTATTGTGGGTCTTTTTTTTTTCTTTCTTTCTTTTTTTTTTTTTTTTTTTTGCAGGGCAGTGGGGATCGGGTGGCTTGCATGTTACATGGCTGGGTGATTGTTGGGTTTACGAGGCTGGATATGGACTTGGGTACTCCTGACTCCAAGGCCAGTGCTTTATCCACTACACCACCTAGCCACCCCAAGAATAGTTTTTAGATTCTTGGTCAAATGCATGTAAAATCCAAGTGTTAGATAGATATAATCTGTATCTCTCTGTAGATATAGATAGATTCAATCTACCTTTATCTACTGAGATATAGATCGATATATAGATAGATTTATATATATATATATTTATATCTCCTAGATTTTAGCATTTATTTGAAATTTTATATATTTATATATATATATGTATATCTACAATTGACTCATTTAGTTATCTATCCTAAAAAAGGAAATAGTTAGTCTAACATGTCTCCTGTTCAAAGATGGATCCAGATATCTTTTTGTTATTGTTGCTTCCTTTTTTAGATGTCTACTAGCTATCTCTTTAATAATGCCTTCTTCAGTTTTGTCAGTTCACTGACTTATATTTTTCTGAATCCACTTTCTTCTATTTTTGAAAACTAGAAGAGCATTTACTCTTCTCCAATCCTGTAGTATTTCACTCATTCTTCAAGGTCTTTCAAATATCATTAATAGCAGCTTAGCAATCATAATAACTACTAACTTTTCCCCCAGTACCACAAAATATTGTTCAGTGATTTGAACTTATTTTTGTTCTATCACTTCTAGTTCACAGATCATCATCCTTCTCAGAGAAAGAAAAAGGAGTAGTCTTCTATCACTGTCCCATATACCCCAGAGAGTATTATTATCCCTTCTTTTATCTTGTTTTAGCAATATAAGACAAAACACTTTTGAGAACCCTTACCTTTCCTTGTCAACTTCAGTTCATTTTGAACTTTAACACTTCCAACTATTCTGAAAGAACCACTTCTATAGATACCCTCTGTTACCTGCTCCCATCTTCTCTATTTCAGTTTATATTAAAAATTCTATAAGTTTCTCCTTCATGAAATATAGGTGGAGAGTTACTAGCAAAGTATATATATATATATATATATATATATATATATATATATATATATATATATATATATATATATATATATATATATTCATTGCCAGGCAAGTTTTTTGTATCAGATATCTCTGATAAGGAAGGATTAAATCTTGGGATGAGGTGGGAAACTACTACTGCACAAATATAAATGTTGCACATCAGTGGAACATTTTAAAATGTATTTTATTGATTCTCTTTATTACACCAGATATTATGTATTCTCTGTCTAGCAATGAATCCCCTTACATAACAAAACCCATTAAACAAAAACAATTATTATTTTAAGTTACCTTGACTAACAGTGTAAGCAACAGTTTTCTTCTAGAGTCCCTTACCTCTCTGATAAGGGGATATGTCGTCTGTTCTCCAGAATCAAGATTAATCTTTGCATCATTTGACTTCTGTTTAGTTTTCTTTCCATTTCCATTATTATAGTCATGATGGACAGATAGTTCTATTTCAAATTAATGCATACTTCAAATTAGTTCAAAATAGTTCTTTTTCAAATTAGTGCATATTCTCTGCATTCCTAATATTCCTCAATTCTTACCGCACAATAATATTCAATTATGTTTATATGCCATATTTTTTAGCCATTCCTCAACCAATCACTTTGTTTCTAGTTGTTCATTAAAAGAAGTGTTTCTGTGGATATTTTAATATATTTATATATATATATATATATATATATATATATATATATATATATAAAAGGTCTTTTCCCCTATCTTTTACCTCCTTGGTATATGTTCAGTAATGGAATCACTAAGCCAGAGGTCATTCATAGTTTAGTCACTTTTCTATCAGCAATACAAATTATTGTACAGAATATCTTGACAGTCATATTTCTATCAACAGTTAGAAATATCCTTCTAAAAATACATTTTATTTTATTGATCTCTTTTCTATTTATTGTCACTTCTCACCTATTTACCTTGGAAATCTTTTACATATCTAAATGGTTGGTGAGTTCCCTGTAAAGATGAGTTAATGTTGTTTCTCAAGGTACACAGGCTTTTTAATTTAACTGAAGAAAATTGAGCAAGTTCTCTTATTCAGAGTATTTCTACATTTGACAACAAATGCTTCTCCAAAAGAATGACTTTTAGTAAATTGATGTCTGTACTATGTAAAAGAGAAAAAGACAGAGAGCTCAGAAACCAAATTTATATAAGCAAATAAGATTTATTAAAAGATATTTTTAACAGTTGATCAACTGCTGAAGAAATCTGGGAATAAATGTTCTAAGTCTACCAATCTGTATAGACCAACAGACACATTTGTATATGAAACATGGATTTCTCAATTTCCTCTTTTGTACAGGAAAGGTTCTATTTTTGATACTTGATGATCAGTCTTCCTCTCTTCTCAAGGGTTCATGGAAAGCAATTGATGGAGAAGCAAGGCATTATCTCTTACTTTTATTGCTAGATTTACACTTTGGGAATGTAGAGTATTGTAATGGGATGCTTAGTGGAAGAGGGGAGAAAAAAGGAGTGGAGCCAAGATGGCGACAGGAGAGGACAGTCTCTTAGTTGCTCTGGAGCAAAACTGATAAACCAAGGACTCTACATTTTTGAGAGACAGAACCCACAGAGGCATCCAGTGAGGCAGGTCTCCAACCCAAGGTAACCTGGAAAAGAATGGAAAGGCTCAGCTCCATGGGATGGGAGGGGTGGCCCACCAGAGGTGTGTCCCATGAGAATGAAGGAACTTCAGCCCCAGGGTGCTGGGAGCCGCAGATAACAGCAGTGGGGGCAGTTTCCTGACCTACACCCCTGGGAACACCAGGCACAACTTGGGGGGAACAGCAGGGGACCTCTGCCAGAGCGAGCACGTGAAGCCCAGCCCTCAGGCCACATAGTGAGTGTGGCCAGGGAAGCCCAGATCCAGGAACCTGAAGCAAGCAGGAGCCCCCAGGGCATGAGCCCTAAACCTAGGGAGGGGAGTGAAGAGAGAGAGAGATTGCGGAGCTCTGTCCTCTGTCCCTGGAGCAGGACTCTGGGGTTCTGACCACATTCAGATCCTGATCGCAGTCTAGGCCCCCCCATAGAACAGCAGCCCCCCCACCTCAGCCCCGTGTAGAGAGGTGCGCTTGTGGTCATTCACAGACCAGGAAGGAAGACAGAGCCTCACACACATGGAGATCCTTGTAGGGGTATCCCACTAATACTCAGAAGCTCAGGAAACACCCCAAAACCAGGCACAGGCTAGGGAAATGAGTAAGCAGAGAAAAAAGAGGAACACCATTGAGGAAATACCTTGCCTGTGAGCCCAAGAAGGATCAAAACACTCAATCTGAAGATGAGGAGATACAAGCTCCTGCATCTAAAGACAGAAATTGTGCTCGGGCCATGACAGAGCTCAAAAAAGACTTTGAAAATCAAGTGAGGGAGATAGAGAAAAAATTGGGAAAAGAAATGAGAGAGATGCAGGAAAAACATGAAAATGAAGTCAGGTGCTTAGTCAAGGAGATCCAAAAAAATGCTGAAGAAAATAACATGTTAAAAACCAGCATAGGTCAAATGGATAAAACAATTCAAAAAGTTATTGAGGAGAAGAATGCTTTAAAAAGCAGAACTGGACAGATGGAAAAGGAGATAAGAAAGCTCTCTGAGGAAAACAAATCCTTCAGACAAAGAATAGAACTCAGGGAGATTGCTGAGATTTACAAGAAATCAGGACTCAATACTTCAAAACCCAAAGAATGAAAAATTAGAAGAAAATGTGAAACATCTCATTGAAAAAACAACTGATATGGAAAACAGATTTAGGAAAGATAATTTTAAAATTATTGGAATACCTGAAAGTCATGACCAGGAAAAGAGCCTTGACATCATTTTCAAAGAATTATTACAGGAAAATTGCCCTGATATCCTAGAAGCAGAGGGCAAAATAGAAATGGAGAGAATCCACCAATCTTGCTGAGAAAGAGATCCCAAAAAAACAACCCCCAGGAATATTATAGCCAAGTTCCAGAACTCCCAAGTCAAAGAGAAAATATTACAAGCAGCCAGAAGGACACAATTCAAATATTGTGGAGCTGCAATTAGGATCACACAGGACTTAGCAGCAACTACATTGGAAACTTGGAATATAATATACCGGAAGGCATAAGAGCTTAGAATGCAACGGAGAATCAACTACCCAGCAAAACTGAATGTTTTTCCAGAGAAAAAGATGGACTTTCAATGAACCAAGGGAATTACAAATGTTCCTGTTGGAATGGCCAGAACTGAACAGAAGGTTTGATCTTCAAATAAAGGACTCAGGTGAAGCATAGAGAGTGGAGAAGGGGAAAATATGAGGGATTTAATGATGATGAACTACATGTATTCTTGCATAGAAAAATGACACTGATAATACTCATATGAACCTTCTCATTTAATAGAGCAGGTAGAAGTAGCTTTTATAGATGAAGCACAGGAGAAAACTGAATTTGAAGATATATTGTGGTGTAAAAATGGAGTCAATAGATAAAAGGGAAATGTAATGGGAGAAAGAAAAAGGAGAGGGGGGAATAGGCTAAGATATTTCATATAATAAGATTTTCTTTATTACAATGAGCTATTGCAATGATATGGAAGGGGGGGGAAGGCAAGGGGGAATGAGGGAATCTTCGCTCTCATCAGAGGTGGCTAGGAAAGGAAACAGCATATATACTCAATGGGGTATAGGCATCTGGAGTAAGAAGGAGAGAAGGGGAACAGAGGGAAGGGGGGGATGTGAGTGATGGAGGAGAGGATGGACCATGGGGGGGACAGTGGTCAGATATAACACATTTTCATTTTTGCTTCTTGCAAGGGGCTGGGATTGGATGCCCCGTCTGGGATCAAAGGGCCAGGTGCATGCTGGGTAAGGGGTGGTATGGGGGCTCAGGGCTTCTTGGCCCCAGGACCAGGGATCTGTCTGCTGTGCCACTCAGCGACCCTACAGCAGAGTCAGAGTGAAAGGAGAGAGAAAATATAGTACATGGTAGTGGAGAAATAAGAAAGGAGGGAGTTGCAATCAGCAATGGCAACAGCGGAAAAATATGGAAGTAACTTTTTTGATGGACTTATCATAAAGAATGGGATCCACCCACGACAGAGTTGGTGGTGTTGGAACACAGACTGAAGCACATTTTTTATTATTATTATTTTC